>NW_027202971.1:1620000-1751581 GCF_024711535.1 Dipodomys merriami
TGTCAGCAGGCTGGGCCGTTGGAAGCTCAGAAAGAGGCACAGAACACCCCCCCCAGAACCCCTGCTCTACCTACCCCACCCCCAAAATCCTGAGTGAACAGGTGACTGCGAGAATCTGGGGTTGGGCGGTGGACAGATGATAAACGAAGGACTCCAAGCTTGGCATTTCAAGATGGATAAGCTCTGGGGTCTAACCCCTGGCACTGTGACCACAGACACAGATATCATGGCCATTGTCACTACTGCAGGATTTTGTTTACTTGAAATCAGCTAAGAGGACCGATAATAATCTTCATATACGCATGTGCATGTGTGCACGCGCGCACACACGGTAACCGTGAAGTGGTAGTTGAGTGAGCTGCTTGTGGTGGTGATACTGTAATGTACATATACATTAAAAAACATGGATTCGAGCTCCATGCATGTGTGTATACCATGTTACACACTTTGTATAATAATGTTATCAAAATAAAGTTGTTTTCATGACAGGATAAAACAGTTAACAATTGTATAGATTTCCCAAAGAGGCGAGCAAAGCAATTTGGTTTGTATCTAAAGATCTACTTAAGAACACTGGTTACCAAGTTTTTTACTACATGAAACTGTAAGTAGATTTTTCATATGGATGCAATAACCTGACTAAAGTTTCATGGCTGGTTCATTCTTAATAGCTAAAAAATGTAAAACAAATGTGTCATCGTGATTCAGTCACACAAAGGATTTGGTACTGAAAAGAAACAAAAAATGAAGCAATAATTCACATGGCTCTGACTGAGACCCTTCTGTTCACATTACCATTCTAAATGGCTGGAGTCAGCTCAAGTCTCCCACGGAAGCCGTCTGTGGTGACAAATGTCTCTCCCAGGTACAGTGGACACCCAGCAGTTCTTTGAAGAAGCAGAGTGATCTTGGCAGATTGATGACCTCAATGAATCCACTCCTCTCTAAAAGCAAAGTGGTCGAAATCTCAGCAAAATTGCCAAGACAAACTCTTTCAGAAGCTTTGGAGATGGAATAGAGTCTTCCCACGTTCCGAAGAGGAATCATTTGAACAAGAATTACAGAAATGTTGGAGTGGCAGGGTTGTAGTTCCGGGCCTTCGATGGCTGCTCTTCATAAAGCTCCCTCCGCAGGGCTGCCATTAATTGAGCTGACACTACAAGAGGGAAGGAAAATAAACTGGCAGCAATTTAGCAAAATACAAACCACTCATTTGGCTTCCAGGAATAGCACATGATGACAGATGACAATAAAGATGGATGAGGCTTTGCTTTAAGTGACCAATGAGCCAGGCCCCTTGCCCCCCGCACACCTGACAAAGGCAGCCTTCTCTAGTCACAGGGAACCACACCAGATCCACGCTCCACAGAGCAATGATGAGAAGCAGGAGAACCAGCCCGCAGGATGCGAGAGTGAAGCCGAAACGGACTCTCAGCAACGAGCCACTGCAAAGCTCTTCGGAATCCATTAGTCCCCTTCTTCTCCTCTTCCCCCCGCTCCTCTGCAGGCATTGGCTCTGTAGTTCTCCTGGCTCTTGGTGGCAGGCAAAGATGAGTTCCTTGAAATGAGGCCCTTGAGTTGCAGTGTGAAGCAGCCCTCTTCTTTGGTAGCGGCCTAGGGAGAAGCTACCAGCCATGGAATGACAGTGCTCACGAAGCAGGGTGTGGCCTCTTCTGTTCAGGCCCCTCGCCAGGACACGGAGCCTCTCAGGACATGTCGCTTCAGTTCCCAGGCACAATTAAACTTGACATGCAATTAGATTCACTACTGGTTACAAACACAGTTTTGGGATAATGAGCTGCCAGATCGCCACTAACAAAGCCAGTTACATAACAAATTTCATCTCATTCTGCATAACCATGTCCTGCGAAGGACAGGGAGGGAGCGTCTAAATTACTTTTCATGTTTTAGCACTAAGTTTGTCGCCCACAGGGAAGCACCTCCTGACAGCTGGAACCTTCTGGGCTGAGCAGGAGGAAACTTTAATTTGATCTCTTTCACGAGCCCGTGTCTTTCTTAATAGCAATATATTAAGGATGTCATTTGGGGTTTTACAAAACTATGGGTGTTTAAAAAAAATCTGAGTGCTAGACCGGATTGATCACACAGGTTCGGGAGACGGTTTTTTGCTTTGTGCTTGCTTTAATTGTTTTGAAGTTTGCTTTTTTTATTTTTTGAGGGAGTTTCGGCCACCGGTGGCATGACTGTTCCGGAGATAGTGGCTTAATGAGTTTGAAAGAAGGTTTTACCAGGCTAGGACTCAAATCAGAGCTGAGGGCATGGATAAACCAGGGAGCTCCAGAGAAGCAGAACCAAAAACAAAAGCAAAGCTTCGTTCCACAAAGTAAGGAGCCCCTTCTGCACAGCCTCATCAGATGACGTTTCTGTGGTTTTGGCACAGACATTCTTTTTTGTTGTTGTTGGTATGGGGCCTGAACTCTGGGCCTGGGCGCTGTCCCTCAGCTCTTCAGCTCAAGGCGAGCACCCTACCACTTGAGCCACAGCACCACTTCTGGCTTTTTCTGCTTATGTGGTGCTGAGGAATCAAACCCAGGGCCTCATGCATGCAAGGCAAGCGCCCTACCACTGAGCCACCTTCCCAGCCCCACACAGACATTCTAACTGGAAAGTTACCCCCAACAAATAGGCAGATAGACAATCATCCCTGCTCATCATGAAATTTGGTTGGAGAGATTAAAAGACAGGGTCCTTTTCTGAATAAAGCAGTCCTACCCAAACTCTGAGATAGCACCTCTGTCAGCATCTACCTCTGTGAGCCCAGGTCACCGTCTTTCTAGTCTGGAAATAAATAATGGCTGTAAGAGCAGAGGGATTCCAGCAAGCTGAGAAGACATTATTGAAGGATGTTTACTCTATGAATAGCTTTCCGAGGTGCGATGGGTCTTATTGTCAGGTAAGGCAGCTTTAGCTAAATAACAGCATATTTTATTTTGCAAATGGGAAGCCATAGCTGGTTAACCTCTATGCAAAGTGTTCTCCTGGGGAAAATTCTGAACAATCAAGCCTTTTTATTCTTCTTTTTTTGTTCCTTCTTGGGATCTGAAGGTAAATTTTTCTATCTATCCACTTCCTGCTTCTGTTGTGTTATTTTCTGTAAGATCATTTAAAGAATAAAGATGCCTATGATGTCCATCAAGAGACGTTTGCTAAGGTCTCAGTCGGCAAAAAAAGCATGGCCATCTCCTTCATCCTGGCAGCAGTTGAAGGACTGAAGGGAGTTTTCTTCTAGGGAGCAGGGGATCTTATGTCTCCGGATGATTGTCCGATTAGGCTGCGGCAATGGATCTGTGTCCCTGCTCCATCCCCCGTGTGATTGTCATCCGGAGGAGCTAACTCCAAGGCAAGTGCCAACTTCTGAAGTCTAAAGTTCGTATTATTGCTGGTAGAAGCCCCTTGGCTCCTACTTTAGGTGGAGAGAGGTGTTGAGAGTGTGTAAAGACCAGGCGTTTGTAACGAAGGAGCAGGATGCAGCCTGCGCTGCATCTCACCACCGCGGTGGGATTTACATTCCTGAACTTGTTCATAATGGACATGAAAGGAGCCCGGCGGACAGTTTTACCTATGGAGATTTTTCTCATTTGTCTAACTGGCCTGATTTAGGGCCAACATTGGAATGATCACACGGGGAAAGATGGAACGGAGGCCCAAGGAAATGGGGGGATTGTACAAAGTTCATTTGATGACAGTCCCTGAGATGGTTCCCTGGAGGCCAAAGAAATCCTCTTCAAGCAGTAATTTGTGTTTTGAGGAGGAGGAATAGAGGCCTGGCATTTGGCCCTCCCACCAGTGTTAGCTTGAAGATGGTGGTAGACTCCATCCGCCCCTTCACACAGCATGCCAAGTGCATCTCCTTAAGTGGGTGTGTGTAGGATGAGTTTACTCATGGAAAATGGGACCATATTGGAGCCACAAGCCAACACCCACGCCGTGTAAATTCAGAGTGTGGTTCTTCACCATAGAGCTGTTTTAATGTCAGTGCGATGAATTCCCAAAGCCTGCCTTTCACCCTCCTCAGCATCGGTGGGAAAGGATTGGAGAAGCCACGTTGTGGGACCAGTGGTGGTTTTGTTTGCATTGCAGATTGCCATTCTAACAGCGTTGCCCGCCGCAAGGGTGATGTTGAACAGATCCGCAGCCTCTCCTGACATTTCCTTTGTGAAGGAGAAGTGGGGAGTGATTAGCGGCCAGAGAGCAATAGGACAAGAGACGAGAAATGTCCGTCTTGAGCAAAGGTCGATTATCAAAATATCCCCAGAACATTTTCTGGACGGGAAGAGGGGAGGGCACGGAGTTCCCAGCTCCCACCCTCGGTGGCCGCGTTCCCAGCCATCGACTCACATTAGTGTGAGCGGCTCCCTGGCCGTTTGTCGGCATCTTTGTGGTGTAACACAGTAGCGAGAATGCCCCATAAAGAAGAAAAGAGACATTTTCCCCCAGCTGCAGATGTTTTAAGCATGCAAGCGCTGCGGTAGCTGCGAGAGCACATTAAAAGTATGGAAGCCGCACAAAGCTTTTATAGGCACTTTGATGGCTGAAAATGGTCAAATTGTTCTTTTTCCCCCCATTAGACTCTACAACGTGTGTGTCCGGTGATCATCGGTCAGCATTAAGACAGTCGTGAATGTGACAGTGTCATGGCAAAGGACAAACCGGAGACTTGATGGAGCCGCCAGGATTACACCAAACACGTGTGAGAGAATTATTATTATTATTTGCGGACACTGACGTCATAGAGACTGGCTCATGCTCTGCAAGACAAAAATCTCTGTGCAGTTTCAAGATTCCTGTCAGACGGATAGAGAAGATGGTCCTCTTCCTAAGGAAGATGGGACTGACACAGAGAAAGCATCTCCCCTTGCTCCCCCCGCCCCCCCGCCCCACGTAGCTGCCTTCCCTTCGCTCTGGCTGGACGCCATCTCTGTGTGCATCCTGAGGAGGGTGAGTTGGACGGCGGTGGGCGCCGCTTGCTTTCCTGATTTCAGGAGGAAGCCCAGCAGATACAGAACATTGGCTGCCATCTTACGATTCTTGGGGCGGAGGGGCAGTGTCCCTCTCCACGGCATCTTGCTGAAGGCCGGCGTGGATATTTCCCTCAGCCAGACAGAAGCGTTTCTTCTAACGCATCCACACTGTAGAGTGACAGTTCTGGGTTCAGATGGGTGACCTGAGATCCTGTTACAGGCTCCGAGTTCCCAATGCTTCCTTCATTGCAAATCTTCTTCCTGCTCCTCCTGCCTCCCTCCTCCTCCTCCCCTTCCTCCTCTCCCTCCTCCTCCTCCTCCTCCTTTTCTACTTCTTTTTCTTTCTCCTCTTCCTTTCTCCTCCTCCTCCTTCTTTTTCTCCTCCTTTCTTCTCCTCCTCCTCTAATTTTTAATTATCTTTCAGTAGCTGTACAGAGGGCTTTCAACTCAACATATCAATTTCTGAGCACCATGCATCTTGAGCTGTGCTATCTGGTCTCTGTAGATGAGTCCTTGAATTAATGCATTTGTTTTGCATTTACAGGTAGAAGACATTAGCTCTTCATCCATGCCACCTTTCCAGATGCATTTCCTGTGTTTCTTGGCGGGGGGATTTAGGTTGTGCTTGTTTGATGGCGTTGGGAACTCAGCCCGATGGCTTTTACCCTTGCAGTGCATCTCCTAAAATCTGACAAGGAAAATGAGTTCACGGATTGGTTCACCCGCTGATCCTCACCCCTGTCCCCCACTCCACATCCTGCCGATCGGCCGTCCAGCCTCTACTGTGCGGTGGTTCCCGCCGCTGCCATCCCTCCGTCAGCAACTCAGATGGGACGTGGTTTTGAGTTTGACGCAGCCCCCCCCCCCGCCCCTTTCCTGTATTGCCTGGACTGTTGGTATCTAACTCTCATTTGGTTCCACCAGGTGGAGATGCCTTTTCCTGTTATTAAGGCTGCCACCGCCCACACTCCCTTGCTTCCATTGGTGGGGTCCTCCCTTCCTTTGCCCACACTTGGGGTTCTACGGGAGTCTTCAGTGATCGGCCCTGGTGGAATTCCTGTGCAGATGCTTTCTTTGAGTTTTGATAGGTAGCCACTTCGGAAGAGTCTCTTCAAGAAGTGCGGCCACTGTGACCACGTATGTATTTCCCGGCTAACCTTGGCTTTAATCACCTTACCCTTCCTTAAGTTCCTGGGGAGGCCTCCTGACTTATTTGCAGCTGTTTATGGGTATTTAAATCTTTCACAGCTACAAAGTCACTGGTCTTGTCCTGGTAATTTACAGGCCCAGATGTTACTTCCTGGCGCGGGGTCTTTGCCAGCTAATGTAAGGTTGCAAACCTGATCTCCCCGCCCCTGCTCCCCCCCCCCGCCCCCTGCTCGTCCCCACTCCCGGCCGGGATGGGGCCAGTCTGTCACCCACACACCACCCCCCTGCAGCCCCCTCGACGCCTGGTCCCACGATTCTCAATGCATCCCACAGTCTGGCCAACTTAACAAGCAGATTTAACCAACTCAGGAGGGATTGGCTCAGTGGCTTCATAATCAATTTATGGCCTATAAGCATTAAAGAAACCATAGTGACTGTCGTTCTGTGTTGGTATTTCCACAGTAATACACCTTGGATCTTCCCTACACCTAGAGTGAGTGGGTTCGAATAGAAACTTGTGCATTTCAAGTAGAGCAGATGTCACAAAAGGAATCGATCCCATGGGGGTGGGTGAATCTGGAAACCCAGCACAGACTGCATCCAGGCACGAATCAGCACCCGGGGACGCCTCCCAGAACCTGGGCCCAGACCTGGACCCAGCTAATCTCAGAGAGGAGCTTTGTTTTCTGTCCTGAAGAATGGCTGAAGCCGGGCGCCGGTGGCTCACGCCTGTAATCCTAGCTACTCAGGAGGCTGAGATCTGAGGATCGCGGTTCAAAGCCAGCCCGGGCAGGAGAGACCATGAGACTCCTATCTCCAATAAACCACCAGAAAACCGGAAGTGGCGCTGTAGCTCAAGTGGTAGAGCGCTCGCCTTGAGCTGAAGAGCTGAGGGAACAGCGCCCAGGCCCAGAGTTCAAGCCCCACGACAGACAAAAAAAAAAAAAGAATGGCTGAGCTCGAGCGGGAATGGAATGCGTTGCAGAGAAGTCACTGAAGCCAGGACATCATCCGTCCACACCGGTGAATGGAGGGTGCAGGACATTTGCACATGATCCAGCCAGAGCCAGGGTATCTGAAAGATGTGTGCCCAGGCCTTTGTCTCTGCACTTGGGATGCCACACACTATCGGACAGGCTAAAACTCAGCTACACCCTGTGGCTCCCACTGTCGCAAACTTTCTAGATAACCCAAGCTACACTGGAGGAGCTCCTAGTAGCTCCCTGTCCACGGGAAAGATGCCCAGTGCTTCCCCGGGGGCTGCGCTTGGATCAGAGAGAGGCCAGATCGGGAAATGCCTGCTCGTTAAAAATTAATAAAATATTGACCAGAGCAGGCTTCAAGTGGAGGCTTCTAGCTGTGTTAAGACTGCTTGAAACATCAACCGTGAAGTTTTGGTGTCTCTTTTATGTTCTTAGAAAAGCTATTGTTTCTAAAGAATTAATTGAGTAGGATATCCGATAGCTGCTGAGCATGAAAAGTATTATAAACGTTTAGTGTTATTTGACTCGGTAACACATGAAAGCAACGTCTTCCTATTTCTCTGTACTTCTCAATTACTAAACATAATGCCCCAACCGTCAGCATTCTGGTTTTAAAGAAAGATATCGACGTTGCTGTCAAATGTTTCCCAAGGAAAGCAATTTTACGTTCTCTCAAGCTTACATAAGTGTTTTCCTCTGAGTTAAAAAGAAGGGCAAATATTTCAAAGATAAGTTGATATGCCCTGAATGAATTTCAGTCCTTACTCACACCTGCCCCAGCCGTCACAGCCCCCAGAATGTTGCTGCCTGCCTGGCAGACGGCTGCTGTGTTACTGTAGATGGCAGGCCTGGAAGAAATTCATACAGAACATTATCCACAAGAAACACCCGCAAGACGAGCACATTAAAACAAGCCATCAGTTTCTGCTTTACTTACCCGGAGGAAATTCTAACCAAAGCATTTTTATTTTAAGGCATAGACCACCAACAGTCACAAACTTCAAACAAAACCTTTCATTCAAATTCTTCACTAAGAATTCTTCTGTGATACTCATTTTCATTTCCGTTGTTTTTCTTCAGTTGGATTTTCCCCTCCATTGATTCTCTTCCATTAAAAGTGTTCTTAGCACAAGGTTAGAATTGACTGAAATTAACATTCTCAACATCGCAACAAATTATAGAGGAATTTGTTTCGCATTCACAAAAAATGTCACTTGACACAAATATCTATCACATGTTCAACCAGCATTAATTATAAATTATGGATCCTTTATATGAATACACTGCAAAAGCATTCCTGGGATCCTTTCCAAAGCTGAAGTGAATTTATGACACATTTGATATTGACCAATTATTTATAAAGTCTATTAAATTTATCAGAGCTGCTGGTAGGAAATGATTTATTAAAACAACTAATGTAAAAATATAATGAAATAGATTAAGTCTCCTTATGAAATATTAATATCTACTCTGTCTGGTAATTGTAAGCCTGTATTTGCAATCTCTCATTTGTGGATGTTTCTAATTTAAATTGCAGATGGCAGTTTTAGCTCTCATGACCAGGAGCATGAAGACTACAAAATTAGAAGAGTTTGAGGGTGATAAACATCAAATTCAGGATGAGATGAGAATTAGAAAAGAGAGCTCCATGGGTTTAACTATACTTGTGTTGTGTGTATATGTGTGTGTCCACATGTGAGTGGTTTGTGTGTGTGTGTGTGTGTGTGTGTGTGTGTGAGCATAATCTGCATTTGCAGTACTAGGGAAATTTTGGGTGTCCAAGTATTTCTATTTTATTCATAGTTCCCAAACCAACCTACATAAAAGACTCTCTTTTGGCTTAAACAAGTAATGGGTAAGGGACACGCCCATCTTCCAGATAGGAAATTACTTGCAAAAGCAGTTAATGAAAATTATAAAGAGGGGGAGAGGCAAAAAGGAGCCCATGTTCTCAGAGGGTAGGAGGAGAATTTCTTGAAGAAGTTAGTTATACATGTAAGTCCAAAGGAAACTGGTAAGATGACTCCCTTCTCTTCATGAGTATTTGGATTAGAATGAAGAGCCCACTGATACACACGGATAAAGTACAGGGTCAAAGAATGATTACATGCTGATCGAGCACCATCACTGCTGATGTTAGTGACAGGCCTTTATTTTAACCACCCCTTCTCATAAGTATTAATCGGGTTGGAGGCTGACTGGCTGCCTGGCGGGAAGGCTCCCTGCCCGCCAGGCAGCTCGCCAGCCAGCTTTGAACTCTCCATGGACATCCTAAGGAAGCCGCACAGCAACCACAGCTGCTTGCTGCAAGAACACAGCTCTGGCTCTGGAAGACTCTTCCAGCCACGGCCGTTACAAACTGCCGGCCCCAGACGACTCCCATCACAAGCTTCAGCAAGCTCGAGGTGGTCCTGCACCCACTTCCACCCGGGCCATGGGGGGAGCCCTTCTCGGGGTGCCTAGCAGAAGGCCTGTGATTGGTGCAAACATAGTCCTTCATTTGCATAATCTGCTATGATTGGTGTAAACACTCTTGCGATGGCTATATAAATAGGCTGTTCAGATTCATTTTCTTTAATTCTATTTTTCTGTTCTCTCTCTTTATTTACTTGCTTTTCCTTTTCTTTCTCTCTTTTATTCTCACTCTGGCTGCTTAGGCCAGGCTGACCTCAAACTCACGGTCCTCCAGCCTCAGCAGCCTCTTGAGTGTGGGGACTGCAGGAAGTGAAGCATCACACAAGTTCAGCCCACTTTTAGAGCTAGCCAGGAGACGTTCTCCAGGGCCTGCGGCTGGAGTTGCAACCCGAGGGCCAACTCAAAGCGTCTCCTGAGCGGCCTTCCTTGCCTACTTTCGACAGAACATATAATACTCTTTTAGAAATGCTAGTTGAAATGAAGTTAGTATATTAAGGAAGTGAAGGCAGCGTTAATGTGTAAAGAAACCCTAGGCCATCATTTGCTTATAGACTTACTCTTGCATGGGAACATTCATGAATTATTAATAGATGCTTTTTCTTTCAGAGAAAGGACTTTTGTTATTTTAATTTTTGCTGTGGGTTTCTCATCTGCATTTTTCTATTTTCCAAGATTTCAGAAAAGAATTCTTGAATAATTGAAATACTTTTCAACTGAAAAAATAATAGAGCAGTGTTTTCTAAAGGAGAGAGACTTCGTCAATGACAAAGCGCGGTGAAGTCTTCACGCACCTATCCTTTCTCTTTTATTTATTTCTTGTCTTTCAATCTGGTTGAAATAATTGTGGTTTTTTTTTGTTTTGGTTACAATTAGCCCCAGGATTTTAGATTTACTCTTATTAGGCTCGTAACTCATTTACCTTTTAAATTCTTTTCAAAATATTAAGACATTTCACTTTGCCTAGAACACAGAAGAAACAGAGAGCTGGAAATAGTATAATTCCTACAGGGAACATAACATACCAATCCCAAACTCACCATTTTTTCAAAGTCTTATTTTGAGCTGAAGGCAACTGAGATGTAGCAGACACAAGAAGAGTTCTGTCTTCCTCTCTGCCTAAAAGTGGAGCGGAATTTCCCTTGTAAATACAAAACTTCCATTTGGGAAGAAAGACTTGTGTCTCCAGCTTGAGAGCAAAAGAAGAGCAATTCTTCTTTAGATAACAAACTCTCCTAATCACCGTCTCCTGAAGTCTCCTAACTGCCTTCCGCTTTTGTTCCTGGGTGCCCACACCGTTGACTTCTTGTTTTCCCTTCTTCCCATGTGCTGATTTCTGTGAAAATGGTCTGAAAGAATCTGTGTCTGGAAGTGGTGCTGTGGCTCAAGTGGTAGAGCGCTCGCCTTGAGCTGAAGAGCTGAGGGACAGCGCCCAGGCCCAGAGGTCAAGCCCCACAACCGACAAAAAAAAGAAAAAAAGAATCTGTGTCTGCTTCCTTCAGGCTTTCTTTCTTTCATGTGCTCATAAAAATAGTAACATAACACGTTTTTTCTATCGATCAGTTTTCTGGTCACTTTAATTTACAGGTCTCAGCCACCAAACCCAAAAATGCCAGAGGAAAGGTGGTGTTTTGTGTTTTTTCCCAGACTGCATCCTAAGCTTTTCCAACCATTGGTAAGTTTGTAAAGTTATTTTACTGTCTTGCTCTGTGCTTATTATTGGACAATAATTCTCTTTACCTTCCTTCATTTGTCACAATTTTGACCTAAAGTAAAGCAATGAATTATTCACCACTTGATCTTTAAATTATGAACGTTCATTGTTTCTAATTATAAATGTAGATGAGTCATATCTATTATATTTCCATGAGAACATAACTCCAAGTTCATTTGATTTGTTTGCCAATCTTATAATTCTTTTTTTTGTGAATTATCCCCTATTGAAGGAGCGAAATATTTCCCTTCTACTTCATTAAAGCTTTCTTTCAGGTACTTTCTTGCAAAAACAACATTTACAATTATTCATAAACTAAATGATGTATTGAAGAATTGCACATTAGTTTTGATTGGATGGGATCAAAGCTTTGCAGATAGATCTGTTTTCTTAAAAAAATAAAATGTTGCCAGCATCTGGAACACATTAGGAGCCCATTAAATATTTAATAGTGGATTAATATACTTTAGCTTCGTGAAACCACATTCTTTAGGAACAATGTCACCTTTCCACAAAGAGTTTAATTAGTGAGATTTGCAATTAGACAGCTCTGCAAATTGCTCCAGGAATTTGTGGAAATAAACTAATATTCCAGCTCTACAGGGCATTTGTGCTGAGTAATAACAAAATAACATTTTAAATATAATTAAGTATATTAAAAATGGAAGTAGGGGCTGGGAAGTTGGCTCAGTGGTAGAGCGCTTGCCTTGCATGCCTGAGGCCCTGGGTTCGATTCCTCAGCACCACATAAGCAAAAAGAAAAAAGCCGGAAGTGGCGCTGTGGCTCAAGTGGTAGAGCACTGGCCTTGAGCTGAAGAGCTGAGGGACAGTGCTCAGGCCCAGAGTTCAGGCCCCACAACCGGACCAAAAAAAAAAAAAAATGGAAGTAATTCTGAGATTCTTAGGCTCCAATTGATATTTTATTCCCTCTGGTGATCTTAAAAAGGCATCCAGTTTCATTGAGTGTCCCCTTTAATGCAAAAGAAGGTTGGATAAATAAGATGTAGGTGATAGGTGATATTTGATCACTTCGTCATTCTGAAATACTGAGGACAAAGTATGGAGAGGAAGGCCTAGATTCGGAGTAGAGCTATAAGGGGGGCTCAGTGAACTAAGGCCAAGCCCTTAGGTATCTAAGCATGTCTGTGGATCAGTGTTCTAATCTGTCAGATGGAGGTCTTTATTCATACCTTCTTCCTGGGCCCTGGGAAGAAGAGACATACTAAAACTACTATGCATAAGCAAGCAAGCTACGAATATAGCAGTGTTGATGAGGAAAGCATGCAATGCTTATCCATGGCTTTATTTTTTAATGAATAGCTGTAGCACAAGTATTTCTAGAAATATCAAGAGTTATCCTATAACCAGGCTCCAGTGGCTCAGGCTTTTCATCCTAGGCTTTCCTTCTGAGTGAAGGCTGAGATCTGAGGATCATAGTTCAAAGCCAGCCCTGGCAGGAAAGTCTGTGAGACTCTTATCTCTAATAAACCACCACAAAACCAGAAATGGTGCTGTGGCTCGAGTGGTAGAGCGCTTGCCTTGAGCTGAAGAGCTGAGAGACAGTGCCCAGACCCAGAGTTCAAGCCCCATGACCAACAACAACAAAAAGTTATAAGGTAAGTTGTCTTCCTTATCTCTCAGTCTCTTGGCTCCCTTCTTTGTTTTCTTTTTATGTGTATGTATGTGATTACATGAACGTTTGTATATTTTAAAAAATGTTATATCAGATATGCATATGTAGAGATATATAAGCGTAAGTATGTGAATACAGGAACATTTATATCTTCCCCAGACATCATATGTGATACAGGAACAAGCACATATTTATTTATTTATCTAATGAATTATTCAACAACAACAGTTCTATGTTATTCCGGGGGTCACATAAAGTCATGCTCACACTGACTTTACTCTGGATGGTGCCGTGGCATGTGTCCTTGACACTGTCCCCTTTGGGGATGCTGTCTTCAGCGTGCGGCCACACACAGGGGCACGGAGACAGAAAGCACCCGTGCCGTTCAAAGTCTTCACCCTGCATGGCGATCCTAGCCCTGAACCTGCATGAGGAAAAGCAGCCATGCCCAGGGATCCTAACAGGAGAGCACCGCAGCCCGTGGTCAACGCCGACTTTAATTTCCACGGTGTGGACGGTGCCGTTTCCTTTCTGCACGCTCACTCATCTGTAGAGCTCACGGATAAGCCCAGAAGATGGCTGTTCATCGTGAGCTCTGTCAGTGGTAAGAGCACTTCTACCGGAGCCTGGTGACGCCTGTTTTCACCGGCAGCTAGCACTGTGAGGCAGGCAGCTGGGCAGAGGTTCTAGAAACTTCTGGTCCCTCGAAGGTGACACTGAATCTATTAGGAATTGTGAGAACGGAGGGGAGGTGAACAAGCACCGTGAAGTCCAGATTGCCTCCAAGATTGAAGCCTGTGGGCGTCGAAGGCCTCACACCCGTGTGGGCCTAACAGGGTCCAGCTCAGCCACGGGAGATTTTTCTGCGCGTGCGTGCGATGTGCTTGTGTGGGGAGGCGCGGCTTCCACCTCCGTGGTTCCCGCAGTGGGACGTGTTGATGGAGCCTGAGCCTGGAGCTTGTTCCGAGAATGGCCCGAGGAGATGGACATATGGACAAACCGGACAAATGGACAAACCAGAGCTACAGCCACACTTCATGATCTCTTCTCACCATAGGCCGTGTCTCAGATCCCCAGCTGGCTTTTTTTTTTTTAATTTGGTCTTAAAAATATTCTTTTGGTACTTTTAAACATTGAGATGCATTTACACGGGTCTGTGTTTGCCGTGAGATGAGATGGGTTTAAGTGTCATATTCTGTTATACATAGCATTTACCCGGGTCTGTGTTTGCAGCAGCATAGGTTTAAGTGTCATATTACTTTATACATAGCATTTGTGGCCACTCTGCAGTTTAGTTCTGGGGACGTCAGTCCAATTTAAGAAAGGTGAAATTTGCCAATTTCTAGAAGTCTGTGAAGTGTAATCTTTAGAGGTGACTCTTGCTCAGTAGCTACAGTTAGACCCAACGGTGCGAAACCTCTACTTCTATTACTCACTGTGGGAATACTTTTTATTCAGCCAGGCATGGTGACACGTTTCTATAATCCCAGCTACTCTGGAGGTGAAGGTAGAATTGCATGTTCAAGACCAGACTGAACAAAATCAGGGAGAACCTGTCAAAAAACCAACATGAAAATGGAAGGACCGGAAATGTAACTGCTCAGGAGCTGCATGGTCTCGTGGTGGGGCTTGTGGCCGGCGAGGGGTGGGGGGGGTGAGCCGTGGCCGGGACGGCCTTGTGGAGCCTGGCTGTGTCTGAGGCTGACCTGCACGGTGGACCCAGCACCGACACCCACATCGTCCCAATCATAGCAATCACTTTGCTTTGCCGGCAAACTCTTCACCTAACCATGTGTGAAAGAGAAAATCATTCTGTGCCCACTGATGGTTGTCATATGCTATTTTATCAC
The DNA here is from genome assembly GCF_024711535.1 of Dipodomys merriami. Taxonomy (NCBI): domain Eukaryota; kingdom Metazoa; phylum Chordata; class Mammalia; order Rodentia; family Heteromyidae; genus Dipodomys; species Dipodomys merriami. The sequence goes on from NW_027202971.1 coordinate 1,634,724, forward strand.
ATTTCCCGAGAATGATTTAACACCAGGAGACATAAACGATGCGTGTGTTTAGAAATCCAATTATTCAAATGAAAATCTCTCAGTTGTTACGACTTCCTTTTCTTGTCTGCGTTCCCCTCTCCCTTTTGTGCCTGCTGGAAGACGGCTTGGGTCGGGGACACAGGACGCTTCGTTGTACAGCGTTGGGGTGCGTTCAACACCCCGACACCCTGGACAATGTGGACTAGCTGCTCCGGTTCCACTGGGAAACTTAACTCAGTCTAGGCATAAAACTGGGTTTCGATCTGCTTTGAAGATGGTCACATCCTAGTTAGAGTGTGGTAGCTTGTTGCTCAGTCACGTGCTATGGACAGGCCAGGCATGGGGATCCACTGGGGATAACACAACCCAGGCAGGACCGGCTTGCACTGGGTTTGCTCCCCCTGTAAACCAAGACCAGAAAACCCGACAACCCTAGGAGCTAACAGCAGTCCTGGGACGCTGTAGCAGGGGCACGGGTCAGGATGTAAAGAACCATGGAAGATTCTAGAAAGTGATATCCAACCTGAAGTTTAAGGTCATCGATGAGAAGCAGGCCCAGCAAGAGAAGTAGAGAGAGAGCTTCAGACCAGCAGACTGCAGACACGACCCGAAACATAATCCCAGACTTTGCACCTGGCTGCAGCTGGCTGTTGGCAAGAGATGCCTGCATCCCCCCCCAGCTCTGTGTCTATGGGTCCTGTGTGTCCTCCCGGCACGCGGTAGCCACGGTGCGAGGCTCACCAGCATGCCCGTTCTGAGCTTGGCTTCCAAAGGTCTTGCAATCTTTCGTGTTCTTTCTTGAGCAAAGATAACCCCTCTAGTGAGGGGTAACTTCAGCCGGCGTGTGCCTTCAGCCCATGGTAAGTGGCCTAAGAAGGCCCCCAGGGCAACGCTGGAGGAAGAGGACGCGCCGGGAGTCCCACCAGCCGGCACTGGCGTAACTTCACCCGGACGGCACAGACCCAAGGCTGAAAGGCTGAGCAGAACAGTGACGGACCATCTTCGTTCAGAGCAAGGGAACTTGGGTCTCGTTTGTTAGGCAGCGTCTGGAGGGCAGCAGCTCGTGACACAAAACCTGGTGCAAGGGTTCTTCCGCTTTCTTGAGATTTGAGGAAGGTTTTAAGACTGATTTTTCCCCCTTACCCTTATGGCTCTTTACCCTTTTCTCCCGCTATTTATTTTTTAAAGAATGCATTTCCAAATATCCTCCCACAAGGGGGAAAAAGCAAGCATTTGGAAGCTCATGGTTGGCACTGGTTAAGACACGACAGTAATTAATGGTGTGTTCGAGATCACGTGCAGTGTCCTATAATTAATCCCGAGTTTAACTACTAACCGTGTAAATATCTCCTATGCCAGTTTAGCAAAAGCAAACCATCATTTCATTGAAGAAAAACAAAAAAAACCCCACTTGTACCCGTACCACAAGGTGGTGTTTAGCAGGCCTAGAAGGAAGGTCTCACCATCTCCCAGATTCTTATCTCTGCACTGAAACCAACTCTTCCGTCTGAGGTGATCCTGCACGTGTTTCATATTCCAGGTGTCCGCGCCACGGCTTAACCTATGTCCCCATTGGACGTCCCTGGAATTGTCACGACGGTGCTCTTCTTCCTGGTCACTCATTAGACGCTCAGAGTATTCACTATTAGAACAAATTAAGCGCCTAGAACTCATCAGAAAACCATGCTGGTTTGTTAAGAATCCGTGTCCATCCCAGGCAGATCTAAATGTAGACTGTGCGAAATCTCTCTTTCTCTTTTTTCTGTTTTACTCTTCACTGCATCTTTCAAGCTAGCGATACCAATTAAATTCAGATTTCTTTCTCAACTACTGCTCGGACAGGCCTTCATTCTCATTTCCATTTCTTCCCAGATCAGAGGAGCAGCTCAGCTTTCTTGATGATAAACAGCGGCTTATCTCCCTTGCTGCCAGTGCCAGCTCTGTCCTGACCAGTTGCTCCCAGTGCGTGCTGCAGGGTGTCTCGGGTGGAGTGTCAGGAAGGGTGAAGCAGGTAGCTGGTCTGGCTTCGGCGGGGCCTCTCAACGCTCCTTGCAGTTCTGTGTCTCTTCTCCTCCACTGTGCTCTGTGGCCGCAGGTAACTGTGGTTCCCTGGGTGAGTCCCTCCCTTCCCACCCCATCCCTCAGTGGTCGAGATGGGAAATGTAGCCAGAGCCTGGAAACATGGATCCCAGAGGAAAGTTATGTCTCCTCGAAAATTACACGTGCAACATCAAATTTCAATCCAGGCAAATCTGAGTTGGCGGTTAACGTTTTCGTTGACATGCTTTTTTTTTTGCCCTGTCTCTTAACCAGCCTCACTCCTGTCTTCCATGCTAGGGTCGTGTGTGGATCCGGGCCCCCGGGCGGCATCTGTGTCTGGGCTGCGCTCTGTCGCAGGGTCTGCAGCTCAGCCTCGTCCACTCTCCCCGACACAGCGGATAGACTCCGAGACGGCAGCCACGACGCTGCCGCCCGCAAGTCAGCACACTCGATTCTGAAAATCCTTCTCTCCCCTCCAGTCCTAGGCATTTTTTCCTAATATCAGGCCGATGGCTCCCCCATTTCTACTTCCAGAGTTCTTCAGATATAAATCTACCTGGCTTGGCTGTTCACGGGGGGCGCGGCTATGAATTCAGGTGCTGCTGTACCTCTTGGGGCTCGGCCGATGCAGATATCTATGCCCACACCGAGGGGTGCCTTGCCCTCTTTGGAATCCTCCAGAACCGCCTGCCCACCTCACACCTAGCGGCCCTCAGTCAGCTGTCAAGGAATTTAAATAAGCAGCGGGGGCCGTTCCTGCATCCGTCCATGAGCACGAATTTGCTCCGAGGAAGAGACGCCGTCCAGGCCGCTCCTCCGGCCCGTGGCCTGCTGACCCGGGAGACGCACTTGTGATGGATGAATATTTATGAAAACCACCACTTGAATTAAAATATAAATGCTCTAAGCTACACTAATTGAGCGGAGAAAGGGAAAGGCTCGCTTGCATTCCCGAAGATAACAGATGGGAGGCAGAGGTCATCTTTGTTCGGCGAACAGAAAGTAATTCGAGAATCGCGGACTCACCGAGGGACGCGGCGCGAAGGGGTTTCTACACCAGCAGTCTCTGACAATGCGTTTGTCCTCTCCACGTTCTGCCTCAAATCTCCAGCGGACGAGTCTGGGTTTAAATTTAACATCTGTTGCCAGATGACAAAAAGCCACAGCCCACGGGCATGTGGGGGCGGGGGGACGGGGTGACCTTTACTTCCGTGAAGCTCCCCTGAAGGGCACGGAGGGGCTCCGTCGGCCGCCCCTCGCCCCCCGATGGCCGGCAGCCTCCCTCCCCACCCCGCTGCTGGCCTCCGGCCTCCCGGTCTGCCCTGCGGCTGGAGAGGCGGGTTCTGGGCGGTGACAGGGAGTGTTCTTATGCTCTCCCACCTCCCGCCCCCCACGTCTGGAATTGGAATATAATCTGGTGTCGGGGGTGACGAGTCCTGCGAATACCTAGAATGAAGCGGACAGGCAGCAAGCTCTGGTGCCCAGGGCAGAGCGCGCACGGACGGGCGAGTTGCTGTGTCCCCGCCCCCCATTCCTCCAGCAGCATTGTCCACAGCCGTGGTGACCACCGCAGGGCTCTCCATCGCACGGGGATGACTCTGCTCTTCCAGGTGGGTGCGGGGCTCTTCCAGGCTGACCCCCCCTCAGAACGGCACTGCAGCAGTCCTGCCGTAGCCCGCCTCTGTCTCCTGTTCAGAGGCGCTGGGCCTCGTGACTAAGGGGGGAGCATCCAAGCCCAGCCCGGGAGCCGCGGTGGGGCCCTCGGGAGTGCCCCAGGCCCAGCTGACAGGGCAGGTCAGGGCCGGGGGCACCGTGGAGGGTGGTGGCTCCCGTGACAAGAAGGCACAGATCTCCACGCACACGGGGACATGCCTGTCCGGCTTCACGCCAAGGAAAGGCACCATGCCGCTGCAGAGCTCTCCGCTTGCTTCCTGAGTCGGGTTACTCTCTGCTTAACGGGATTGCTGGGGTTCCCTGCACTCTGCACCCCGTTCCTGAGGGACCATGCCTGCATCCTCCAGTCTCAGCGCCCCCCACCCCTGTGGTTCATGTCTGTCTGGTCCCCTCATGCATTTTCACACTTACTGTTGATTGCATCTCCAGGACTCACCAGCGCCCTCTCTGTTTCAATGTTCTCCCTGGGATCTTCACCCCTCTACCCTCTCCTCTTTTTTTGGGGGAGGGGTCTGGTCGTGGGGTCTGAACTCTGGGCCTGGGCGCTGTCCCTCAGCTCTTCAGTTCAAGGCTAGCGCTCTACCACTTGAGCCACAGCGCCACTTCCGGCTTTTTTCTTTTTGCTTATGTGGTGCTGAGGAATCGAACCCAGGGCCTCAGGCATGCAAGGCAAGCGCTCTACCACTGTGCCACCTTCCCAGCCCTCCCCTCTCCTCTCTATCTCCTGCGTCTGTGTTTCTGTCTCTCTTTCTCTCTTCTTTCCTACCACTTTCTTTCTCTCGTCCTCTCTCTCATGTCAGTTCTGAAGGACCAAAACTAGCACACTTACATAAGATTCTCTGCCTGCAATCTATCTCCCCAGCAGCACTTGGCTGAGCCTCTCCAAAACAGCCGCTCCATTTGTATCCAAGGGACATGGCAGGAAACATCTGCATTTATTTGATTTTTTTCTTCCATTAAATCCGATAGAAAGGAAAGATCTTTCACGGAGAAGCACAGCTAATCCCTCAATAGACAAATCTGCCCATTGACCTGAAAGTAGCGACACCTGGATGTTGTTAAAAGTGCAGGCTGCCCGGTTCTGCCCAGGTGTGCCTGCTCAGCAGGCGTCTTCCGGAAAGCCCCACGGTGAGTCTCGGGGGGCTGCGGGCACAGCACTGCACTCAGCTTCTTAGCTCCAGATGCCAGCGTCTGTCCAGTCCCCCCCAATCCCCAGTGAAACCCCTGATTTCCTCCATGGTGCCAGCATGTAGCAGGTGAAGAGCTGTGCAGCAGAGCCGCAGCACGGCCACACCTTGGGTCCGGGTTGGGGTGTCAAACACGCCTGGATTTAGTTCACATCATGCAACTCGTTTGTGTTGGCTGTTGTGCAGCAAGGTAAAAGTTCCCACTCTTCCTTTGTATGGAGGTAGCCATTGTGTCTCACTCTAGGTGTGGCTTCAAGGGCTTAGAATGAGGGGTCGGGAAAAGTGGGAGCATATACTCACCCCGGCCCATGGCAAGCAACGAAGTGGCAGCTGTTTGTTAGTTGGGAAGAAAGAACCATCTCATTCTAAATAAAAAGTGACGTAAGATCGTCGGTCACGGCCTAGAACGTAAACACCAAGATCAGGTGTTGGACTTCCACCGGGGACGGACGCCACACAACCTGCTGACATCCCGGTCCCGTAGAATGCTGTGTGCATGCAAACTAACGAAGAGCCTGTGACCCACACGGCGGGGGTGATGTCCCGTAGAATGCTGTGTGCATGCAAAGCCTGTGACCCACACGGCGGCGGGGGGGGGGGAGCTGCCACCTTCGGGATATGAGCAAGAGCAAGGTCGCTCAACATTTGGGATGCAAACCCGACAAACCCGCCACTTGCCACGCGGTTCTGCCCTGCCTCTCGGCGGCCTCTCTCCACCCTCATGGTGGGCTTCTACCGTCCTCAGGGGCTTGTGTGGAATGCACCAGCAACCGGCCTATCGGGAACAACAGGAGTGGCCAGGGCTTGAATGTACAACACAACCGCTTGGCTGGCCAAAGACAGCAAGGCCAGATTTCAAGGACAGTGCCATCGTCACCTGTGGTTATCCACGGTGACACGGAAGCCTGGAGGCAATGTGACACACTCACCGGCACAGCCAGAGAGGAAGAAACCCAGAGCTGAACGCCAGCCATACTGAACGCCAAGCTTGGTGCTCAGCCATTGCTCTACACGCTCTGTGCCAGCCTGTACCCCCTGGACGTGGCCCACCGGTACTTACACATATTCAAGCAAGTTTTTCTGCGGTTAAGTAGAATACGGTGCTGCTTATTATTGAGCAATTGGGATGTCATGGAATTCGGGTCCAGGTAAGGGTGATATTTCTTACAACCAAGTCAGAGATGCACAGCAGAGCCTTTTGTCCGTAGTGACTCTGCCTACCAGCCCCAGCCTCCGTTGAACTCGAGGGCGAGACGTTACCACTTACGAACAAAAACTGGCTCTGAGAAGCGTGTCTGTCTCTTTCCCGTCTGACGCCCTGGCCGTGGTTCCATGGAGTGAGCAGTCTTCACCCTCAGTAAGCTCAGAGTTATGTAAGCTACATATTCAACAGTGTTCACACGTAGCTTGTAAAAAAAAGAGAGAAAGAAATGCAGCAGAGAACAAATCTCACTGCTGTCAAGTTCAGCCAAATGAGATAATGGTGCCTTCTGGAAACAATTGGGTGTCTTATTTAGCAGCTTACTTTAAAGTTTGTTGACATCAAAGTAGTTCTAAAGACAATTCTTTATACTGTCTTATTATATCTCTCTATATATCTATATATATTTTTTCAACCAAATCTTCCCAGAGCATCAGCAACTAAGCCTTCCGACAGGACCACTTAATTATCAGCCACGCTGACTGGAAATAGGATTTTTCCTCACACAAAGCTTGTGTCTTCTGTGCAGCCCTCCAGGGTCCGTGAAAAGGTGTGTTCATTACAACTCGGACCCCAGTCCTTCTGTAGCTGTGCTTATCAATGCAAGGGATTATCTTGGTCTTAAACCGCCTTCCTCCTAGCCCAAATTCTCCAGAGCGGATTGCACCTGAGGCTCAAGTGGTGGGCGAGTGCGTGGTTTTGTGTGCACGTGTGAGGAACCCTCAGTCCACCAGCTTTGCATCCCTGAAACAAAATCTGAGCCTAATCCTCATCTGTAAACATAACACAGCAGCCCAGGCAGGAGCCAGCCGTAGGGCGTCTGATGCCCCATGGACAGTAACGCCTTTAGATTAAGCAAGCAGGTTCACTTCTCCTACAAACAACAGATATTAACAGACCCTTCATTATATTGCTGTTCAATGATCGATTGATCAGTGATCTGTTCCTTGTACTGAATCAAGAGAGTTGTGGGCATGGTTGAATGATCATGGATTCTCCCCCCACCCCTTGGGGTGGGTTATAAAGGTTGTAAAAGCAGTGTGCTCAACGCTTGTCACCAAATCAGAGGGGCAGAGGGGGAACGGAGGGTTAGATACTTTCTTCCCAGTTAGTGTTGCTGATTTGTAGGCAGAAAGGATGTAATTTCCTAGATAAAACACCTATCCTTAAACATCAGAAAGATCGTGGAGTTGGCAGAAAGTGGACTCTGAACAGGCCCTGGGACTCACCTTGCTCAGGCTCATTTGTAGTTAGTTTTCCGTCACCTTCCACGAGATTTCTGTAAGGTTTTCCCCCCACCCTTCACAGTCCTGCGGGGCTGGGCAGGTGTTCCGACTGACGCACAACCCAGCAAGAATAAACAAGTGAGTATCTCACCACATCAAATCACCTCCTTGGAACATTTTAATGAGGAATTCTCCGGCATATGCAGGTACTTAATTTGCAATTAGAAAGATGGGCATCGTAATTAATTATCAGTTTAGTGCTATGAAAAAAAACCACCTCAGACAAGTTATTACGTGATTAATATGAAATTATTCTAAAAAGTAAATCCGATACCATTAATATTTTAACAATTTTCTGAAACCGTGATAAAATAGTCAATTAAGGCTTTAATTAGCATTTATTAACAGCTGGATTGGAAATGAAAGACCTGGTACTGATTATTTAACAGAGCAGATAAATTCCCAGCAAAGGCACTATGGAAGGAGGGGCGTGGGACCGGGGAAATGCATCTCTTCTCGGCCAGGGGCCTGGGGGTCCAGCCAAAAGCAAACAGCAGCACCCAGAGGAGAGGAACTGCAGAGTGGAGTTTATGCCGGCCTGCTTCTGCGCAGCCCCAGTGGTTATGATAGAGCAGGATGCTTGCCATGTTGGGCCCACCCAACGCTTCCCTCTTGGTATTTTGTTTCTGCTTATGTTCTAGTGCGGAGTTGATGTGTAACCAGTGAGTTCAATGCTCAGAGCCTCAGAATCCGTGGTGTGACCACGGGTGGCGGCAGAGCAAACCCGCCATAGCTTGAGCCCATCTGATGAGATGGTTAGAGGCTTTTCGAGCTCAAGACGCACAGCATTTCCACCCCCGTGGAAGCTGGTCCCGGGACACAGGCCGCTCAGGACCCCTTCTGCAGTGCCAGGCGTCTGTCCCCAGTGGGGGCCCAGGGGGGGCCGACAGGCACGAACGGGGACACGGAGCAGAAAGCACTGCAGGGCTTTAAGACCTAAGCTGTCACGGAAGTGGACACAGAGGAGGTGTCCAGGCCCCACACGCTCGGCCTCAGCGGCCACGGTCTGTAAGAATGTCTAGCTAGCACCCAGTGTCTCCTCATGCCATGACCACCAACCACAGAAGTGCCTGAGATTTAATCGACACACCAAGAGCCAGGAAAAGCGTCATTTGCAGGGAGGAGGAGCAACGCAAAGGATGCAAATGCTGGGAAGAACTAGGCAGTGGACTTGTTCCAGAAGGACTTAAAGCAGACTTCATGAAAACCTATTAACAGGAAATTAAACCTTCTCTGGAGACAAATGGAAAATAGAAAAGCCTCGGTTTAGATACAGAAGTTAAAAAACAACAAAAATACAATAAAAGGGAACGAGATGAGCTGGACTGATGCGTGGATAGAGTAGACGCAAAAGAAAAAATTTCAGCAAAAATAAAAGCAGATAACAGTTTGTTTCTTCAATTGGAATGACAGGAAGCAGATTGAAATATAAAATGGTATCGTCAGAGATCTCTGTGTCAATAGGGAAGATTTCTGTTTTCTGTCAGCCAAGTTACAGGAGATGGAGAAACATGGGAGACTGAAGTGGTGTAATGCCTGGAAACTTCTCGAGTTTGGCAGAGTTAGACACGATGAAATACATCAAACAAATATAAGCAAGACTCGTCCCTCACTCTTTCCCAAGATGGAAAACAGGAACAGCAAGACCTGGGAAGAGTGTGCTCGGTGTCAGGACCCCCTCACTTCCCAGAGCGAGGAAGAACAGCCAGGCCGAGCTTGAACTCGGTGAGGGAAGCAACTCCTAGCAGAGGGAGACCGAGGAAGGCAGCCTGGAGGCCTGGGTGGAGCCTGGAGGGACTGTCCGCCGGGGGGAGGGGGGGATGTGAAGCCCAGAGAAGAGCCCGGTCACACCGGACAGCACAAGCTGACCCGTGAACAGTGCGGCGACCCACAGGGCCAAGGTGGGAAGGAGAGGTGGAAAAGACTGACAGGGGCTCAGAGTTTGTTCTGAAATCTGGAAGCAAGTCTTACTAACTTCTCACACCGCCTCCTTCCCATGTTTTTTAGTTGTGTGTGTGTGTGTGTGTGTGTGTGTGCGCGCTCATGGTAACACGCCTGATGTGTCTTGATCCTCCCTCCCCCGCCCTTTCCAAGCCCCGTCCTCCCACTAGCTCCGCAGCTCCGGGTTCGAGCGTGAGTGTGGAGTGTTGTGACCGCATTCCCGCCCCCCAGCCCCTCCCACGCCCTCCCCTGTCCCATGAGTGACCGTCCCAGCCAGGACCTGTCTTACGTCCCCGCGTGTTCTTTGTTTGAGAGGTTTCCCGGTGCCGTCTCCTCACTCATCCACAGTGCTTTCCTCAGCGGGACGCCGCCTCCCCTCCCCTTCCTTCCTCCCCACGACGCGCTGCTCTTCACCCGCTTTCCGCCAGCCTCATTCCGGTGTCTTCCTTCCCGCTTCTGATGCTCGCCTTCTCCCCGGCCAGCCTGCCGGCTTGACCTTCCACATGAACGCAGTGACGTTTGTTATGTGATGGGCTTATGGATCGTTGTCACTATAATTTAGGAAGATTTAGCTAAAAGAGCATTTCAAATGGCCTCCGACGTCCTGAGATACGGAGTGTCACCTGCTGGTTTAACCTCTGGGAGCTGAAATCGTCTGAACACGGCTTCCCGAAAATCACTTGAGCCTGCACTAAGCCCGGGCTTACAGGGTAGCATGAGGGAGCATCAATTACCTCCCCAGGCCTGACCCAGATCAGGGGTCATTCTCTTCATCTGATGCTAATCTTTAAACCTCGAATTAAGAGGTTTCCTTAATTCCCCGAGAGTCATTTCCTGACAAGAACAGCAACAGTCGCTCACGGTAACTTGATAGAGCCACTCAGCGAGCAAGTCCTGGAGCAGCCGCAGCTCGCACGCCCGCAGGAAGAGCAGAGGGACCGCCCGCCGGTGCCGCCCGCCCTGGCCGAAAAGGGCATTTCCCTGCCTAATAGCTTGCTTTGAACTCCTAATTCCTTCCCCAGTTTTCACTCTTCAGAGCTGACAAGAGCCGGCCAGGGAGTTCAGCGTACCTTTGCACAACTGTGCGTTTGGATACGAAGCATCTGTGCCGATGATTGGTGCTCATAAGGGATCCTGGGTTGGGAGACCGTCTCCCCGGTAATCATCACACAAGGGTTGCGGTCTTATGGAAACTGACCAGCGACCTAGTCCACGCTGTAAAGCAGGTCCCTGCCTTCCACAGCGAGTGTGACAAATGAGATCTCCAGGGAGGATTTTTCTGCTGGCTTGCAGACACCTAGCACGACGTATTCATCACAATCATCCGTGTGCACACACACACTAGCAGAGAACTCTAGTAAATGGGATTCTATCCTGAGGCTGATACTTAATGTGAACTAATATATATATATATATATATATATATATATATATATATATATATATATATACACACACACATATATGTGTGTGTATTTATAGACACACACACACACACACACACACACACACACACACACACACACACACACACCCGTAAATAGGGAGGCAGCATGAATGTTTCAGTGGCTAGAGCTGGGTACATTTCTCTCATTCTTGCAGCCCCCCAGCCACGGTGAGTTTACAGAGCAGTAGAAAGATTAAAAAGCTGGAGAATGAGTGGGGAGAGGAGAAAGAAAAAATGAAAAGAGCCAAAATAAAGTCTGAGGAAAAGACACAGAGAAAATAGAACCCATTCCTGAATTTGCTAGAATGAAATCAATAACACTTTATGTGAAAGTCCTTGATGAGGATCAATAAAGCAGGAGATCTAAATGGAAGATGTGTTCTAATATATTATCCGGAAGATGTACTTCAAAGACCGAAAGGGACTATTCGTGGCCATAAACTGAAGGTCACGAGGAAATTAAATGGGGACAATAGGACTCTGAGAAAATTTGCCCACAGATCTAAATTGCTGCTACATGACCATAACTAAGCCAGACAGTTTGGTGACGCCATGGTACCTGCTCCCTGCTGCTCCGACTGGTATTCCCGCTGCACACAAAGGACTCAGAGTTCTGACCTTTAACCTAGGTGCCAACCCTAATTACCAGGGAGATGTTGAGTGTCTCCTGTGCTCTCGTGTACGGAAGGAAGGGAAAATACCCTCCAAGAGAATTATAAAATTAATTACATCTTTTAATACCACCTATTTATTATATAAGTGAACCAAGGATTGTAGATGATTAGTTCTATTCATTATACTGTAGACTATGCTATATTATACCAGCCAGGGCGAAGCTCCCCACTTCCCGTGACTGAGGGAGATGGAGCCGCTCTGGCGCAGCCCCCTTATCTGTGGCTTTCCATTGTGCGGGGAGCTCCAGGCTGCCAGGACGCAGTGACCACCTCTCAGGGGCTCACTGGATCCCACTGGTCCCGCAGGGTCGTACATCCGGGCAACACAGAACCAGGTTCTCCCAATTCCCAGCCCAAGGCACAGCTCATCACTCCGGGGTCTGCCTCTGTGTGGGCAGCACCGACACCGCAATCCTTAAAAATAAAATCTCTGAAGATCCACACCAAAAGAGTAGAAGCAAGCTTTTGGGTGACTCCCCCGTTGTCCCTGATTTAGGGCCATCTGTGAACACAGAGCCTCAGACATTACTGCTATATGAACCTTAGAGTCTATTACATGTCACCTCCTAATGATTGCCCAGGGTAGCAGGTTCTGAAGAGGAGGCAATTTACACAGAGCCTAAGAGATCCTGTTGCCTTTCAAATTCATCTCAAGGTGTGCGTGATTCATCTTGCTCTCGAGTTATTGCCGTGGGAGATAAACAGCGTTCACGCTGATGACACATCTAATCACATCAGGGTGAAAGCCTGTCTCAGAACACACATGTCCCTGCGATGACACATCTCCGGCGTTCACGGGACCGATGGCCAAGCCACTGTTGGCTGCCTTGTATGCTTCTGACAGCTGCTTTAATACACAGCCACGGTTTGGGGTACTCAAGGGGATGGGTGGAGATTCATTTATAAAACAGACATGAAAACTGATATTTTGGAGTTTAAAACTTGGTGGTTGATTAAGAAGAAAACAACTGCAGCAACAACAAAACCAAATTTCAAGACCAAGTGAAGACATTCAGTACTTTTCAATTGCAGTACATGCCCATTTCTGCCTGAGCACTGGTCTTGCTTGCATCGATTCACGTTTGTCATTCACTTAACAGTCCCTGGCTCTTCCCTATGACTCAATGCCTGCAGGATAAAAACGGCACCATTTCTGCTTTTTGAGGATGTTATTATTTAATCAGACTGGCAGAGGATAGTAACAATGTGAGCTTTCTTTAGAAAGAAAATGCTTCTATCTTCCTGCAGAAAAATCAATATGTCTGTAAATAAAAACTGGATCTTAATTTTGTTATCTCGCTCAATTACATTTCTTAGAGTCTATTCAGGGATATGGGTCTGCACATAAAATGTTAATGAATGGCCAGGTTGTGGTTTCCTGGCCTGGATAAGATTCATTCCCTTAATGGGGGCCACACCCCACAATATGATGGAGGATATCTCTTGTTGGGAGAAAGTTCACGGGAAGAGTTGCAATTGCATTTCCCTGTCATTAGTTTGCACTCTTGGATTCATTCGTCAAAGCCTCACAGAACGGGGTCACTACTGAAGTGGTACTGAGTCTACTCACTTACACTGATAACCTAATGTGTCAGGCAGCTTTGGGCCCCGTACTCTGTGGTCAACTACACAAGTTCATTCTTTCACACCTCTGGACTCTGGAAACCACTAAGGACCGCATGACCTTTGGAGAGAATGGGGGTTATTCATAGCCCCCCACTTTCAATGATCCACTACCCGGCACTAGTAAATATTTTGAAATACCATCAGGTCCTGTTAAATGCTCTCAAAATGGCTAGTTCTGTGCTGAGATTCTTTGTTCAGTCTTATCAACATCCTTGTAGTTCTTTCCAGCAATGCCCCAAGCCATCCGGGGGACAGCTTGGCGGGTGCGTTTATTACACCCAGCCTTCTGGAGTACGGCGATGTGAGCCACACAGTCCGGCTGGAGAGAGGCCCCTGGACGGCCTCGCAGTAGCCTGGATCCCGTGGGAACTGCACGGTCACTTTGAGGATGCTCCAGCCACTTGAGGAGGACCAGTCCCATTGTGACTGAAGACACGCTCCGGACTGAAGAGAGTGTGCGGCCCCAGCCTCCAGAAGCATCCCCTGCAGAAGTCAAGATGCTCTTTCAGCTATTCATCCCTCAAGTGGCAGCAGCAGAACTTCCTCTCATGGCCCAGTAGGTCTCTGATTGGTGCAAACATAGGCCTTCATTTGCATGAAAGGCTGGGCTTTGATTGGTGCAACCACAGGCCTTCATTTGCATAAAGGTCTGTTCTGTGATTGGTGCAAACAACAGACCTTCATTTGCATGAAAGGATGTGCTGTGATTGGTGCGAACACCCTTTGTATGCAACCTGAGTATTCAGCTCCGTTTTCCAGCCACTGTGAGTCATGCTTCCGGGCTGCACCTTGCACACAATAGTAGGCCTATTAGACGTGCTCTTTCTTGCCTGTTTGTGATTAAAGCAGGTAAGTTGGAAAAGACAGTTGGGAACTGGTAGCAAAGGCAAAGACAGGAGCTATAGCAGCAGCAGCAGCAGCAAAGAGAGGGTTGGTGAAGACTTTCACAGAGAAACCAGTGTTGGGGAGCAGATGATGAGGCTGGTGAAGGCTGAAGGTGAGAAGCAAGTGTCAGACTCTGAGAGTCAAGGATCTCCACACCTTATACCTGAGATATTTAACACTGGCTGGTGCGCAGGGTTGGTGGTGAGTCTGTCTTCTGGGCCTGGTCACTCGCTCTGCTCTGCAGGTCAGCTCCTTGCTGCCCCTCTGCATGGCTGGTGTTCCCAGGTGTCAGGCTCCCGGTCAGCTCAGCGTATTCTACCCCCGATTATCTCAGTGTGTTTTGTTCTCTGTTCGGCCTCCTGCATGAATTTTACCAACTCTAATCTCTATCAAAATAGCCCTGGATACCCAAGGGCCTGTTTGTGGAGAACGAAACAATGCTGAGCACAGAATTCCATGAAAGATGTATTGTGCATTTATGCAAAATAAAATCCAAAGTGATCAGCAATTTCTCTTTCTCTGTTCAATATCCATTGTGCTTCTTCTCTTCTGTGTGCATGAAGACTTCAGTTAGCGTTTTAAAAAGGATAAATGTGCCATAATTTAGATGAATTTATATCTTCCCTAAACCATGGGAAGGCTTACAATGTAAAAATGGCTTTTAAATCTTTCATTATTCCATGACTTGGAAAAGAGTTTGCATAATCCACTCAGGTTTTGTATGAATCCTCCCGTCTCTTCTCAGAGCTATATGCTCAGAAGAGAGGAGGTCAGATGCTACCCACGAATCGGTCTATTAACAGTCACGTGCTGGTTGTGAGACAAAGAGCATTGTTCGCAGATTAATTGAAAGTATCGCTAAAGAGCTGGAGGATCTCAGTTAATGACTTTGAAAAAGCACTCTAAACAATTAATGGTGACTAACGAAACTAAATAGTGTAATAAATACGATGGCTGACATTTTGATAGGAAGTCACCAGACAGAGCTGTCCTTATTTCAGCAAGTGGGAAGCAGCAGCACAGAGCAGTTGAAGGTCAGGACAGACACACTTACCCCTGTGGTGCAGGCAAAGGGAGGTACCCACCTAGGACCTCAGATGGGTTGGTCTTTCAGCTCCAATCCCGGCATAGCGTTGACAAAGTTTTCCCTAGAGTCATAACCTCAGACCATCATTTTCTGGAACCATCCTTAGGAATAGAAGCCTGAGAAGCAATGATTGCCTGCTCTTGAAGACTGGCTTGGAGTTCTTTTGCAATGTCTTTGATCTCTTTGGTACCCATGGAAGGTTTGGGCTTTGGTCTTACCTTTGTGGTGTTGTGTTGTGTTTTTCTCTTTTCTCTCCCATTCCCCCCTCTCCCCTCCGTTTCCCCTTACCATGTCTCTAATAGGAGCATCAAACCTCCTTGGCTCATTTCTCTTTCTTTCATCTAGCATTTCTTGATCTCTTACAAAACTGAGCATTACCCTGTGGGTGATTAGCTGGTTTATCTGTCCTCTCATGATTATGTTTTTTTGGATATGCTTCCAAGAGAAAATGAAGAAATGCAGAAGTATGTTTTACCTTTTTTCTGTACTCATCTATAGGTGAGCACAAACACATAGTTGGATACTCCAGCTATGATGTGGAGAATGTGAAAGGAGAATCCGAGTTCAAAATGGCCTCCTCTCTGTCCTCTGTGCTCCATACTCCTGCTCAGGCAGACCGGCCTGTTCACCACAGAATAGTAACTATTTCTAGACATGAACCAGGACCCTGCCAATTAAAATCCATGCCTCGGGAAAGCATGGACCATTTTTTCCTATCAGCCAGGAGGGGGAATCCCGAAGAGTTCCCCAGGTGTGTCTGTCCTATCGCGGTCCCTTCCTAAAGGCTCAAGAAGCCTGACGGAGCAGGAAAAAGCAATCCCAGCACACAGCAGATTTCTCTCAACTCTATCACCTGCCCCTGACTGTGATGGTGATTGGTACACTCGCAGACAACTCACTCTACTTAGGGCTGAGCGGCTCGGGCCTCGGTGCCAGGGTACGGTGTGGGAGAGCCCTCCAGGAGAGCCTGTGGGGGTGAATCTTCAGGGAAGCCGTGAAGGCTGGAGCGAGGATGCTCCCTTCCTTCCCTCTCTTTCTCCAGCACCTGCGGTGCAGGCTTCCGCTAGCACCCAACAGTACACCAGTGTTCACAATGCCAAGTGTTGCTCTTCTCTCTCCGGTCTTCTCCCGGCTCTCCACTCACCGTACAGTTGTGTTCCTCCTGTCTTTCCTCAGCAGATGCCTCTCCTTCCCGTAGCCGGGGCTGGGCAGGAACTGCTGCGGGAATTAAATGGCAAGCCACAGGTTTTTCCTACAACCAGAAGGAAACCATTCACTGTCAGGCCTAAACTGATATCAAGATTCAAAGGCCGTAAAACTACTTATCATCCTTCCTTGGCCCCAGGGAAGAAAGATGGCGTAGCGTTTTTAAACTGTCTTTAGCGTTTGCCACGTATCTCCTCTGCATAGTTGGAGGAAAGCAGAAGCGTGTTTCTGGTTTATCCTCGACATTTCCTTTCACTTCAGAGTTTCAGAAGATGTGAACCAACAGAGGTGAATGCAGACCCAAAGGCATCCTCTCCACCTCTGCTCGGCTCTTACTGCGAGAATTAAATGCAAATTAAATGCTCATATCATTTCGGGAAATGCCTAGCGGTGGAATTATTCTAGCAGTTGTTTTTGGCCACGTGAACCAAATGCAGAATGATGCGATTCAGAGCAGCTGGGTGGAGCCGCCACTGAGCGGGCCTGGGGGAGGTTTGCTGGGCAAGGCCCACCAGCCCCGCCGTGCCTCCCACCTCCCCCTTCCCCGGCACGGGGAAAGCCGCACTGCCCGCCGGTGGCAGCTTTTTACGTGTGTGTTTTGTTATACCTTCCTCGCAGCTGCGGCTCACACAGAGCTGGGCTGGGAACATAGACTTAAAGATGGGATCATTTCCAATCCCCAAAAGCAGAAGAAAGTTTCACTACTGAAGATGCATTAAACCACCGCTTGGAGCCTGTTCAGACACGACAGAGAGAAAAACCTCCTCCTCCTGAACTAGCGGCACGCTGTTCCAGATAAATAAGTCAACAAATAAGGTATCACATGGCTCTCGCTAGGTTCTCCTCGTAATTAGGGAGGTCATCTGTGTTAGCTCCCTGAATGGATGCAAAGGAAAGACCTTTGTGACAAGACTTAGTTTTGCAGTTTGGAGAGTGGAACTCCTGAACAAAGCTGTTTGGTCTCCACTCAGATCCCAGAGAGCAAAGATCGGTTGGTGTTCTGGTTTGATGGCTCCTCGGTCTTTGGGAAACTCATCCCTGAGTCTCGAAGCTGGGCACGAGATTTCTTTAAAAAAATATGTGAAGATACTGCACAGAGGGTTCCAGTTACATGAGCAAGGCAGTGAGAACATTTCCTTTCAAGCCTTGTTACCTCCTCCTTTGTTTTTCCCCTACCATTCCTTCCCTCCCATCTCTATGACACACTCCCCCCGACCCAGAGATTTCCTTAGCATTTAAAAGGCATGATGTAGATTTTAAGATGCCAGAAGAGCACTAAATTATACGATCAAAAGTGTAGGAGGGCAAGGAGAGGGGAGGACGGGGCAGGGGCTTTTCTATTTGTGCCAACATTTTGTTTGGGTTTCAAGATTGACGGAGGATTGTGACTTTTTGTGCCTTTATTTTGGCTTGAAAAATAGCCGGTTCGATGTACTCTTTACAAGGTAATTTCTCATGGCTCTTAGACAACTGAATGAATCTCCAACTCCACCCCTTTGACCATGCTTTTCCTTGCTTCTAGAAGCCCTTCAGACGTTCCTTTCCAGATCAGAGCATATTTTCTTTTTTACAGCTCTATCATGGAAGATTCCCTCTCTCTATGTAGATAATTGCTGGAGCTGTTTAATAGCAACTCCTTTACCGTGCATGGGACTCTGAATACTCTCTTTCTACCGAATAAGCTCTTGGAAAATGTAGACGTGTCTCTGTACTGTTGTTTCCTAGGGAATGATGCAATGGGTTGGCAAGGCATGACTTACGTGGTTTAACTATACGGGCAATTTAAGACTGATGTTTTTATGTTTTTAACGCACATTCATGCACACCACACACTATTTCATGGATAGCATGGTCACAACAAGCCTGCACAGGTCCCCTGGTGGCAAAGCTCCCCACGACCGCTCATGAGCTGCAGGTGTAAAGCAATGCCGTGAACACATTGTGACAAAACTCAATTCCTAAGCAGGCACCAGTGATCCACGCCTATCATCCTGTGCACTCAGAAGGCCAAGAGCTGAAGATCTCAGTGTGAAGCCAGCCTGGATGGAAAAATCCGAGAGACTCTTACCTCCAATTAACTAGAAAGAAGCTGGAAGTGGAGGTGTGGCTCAAGTGGTAGGGCTCAGACCTTGAGCACAAAAGCTAAGCAAAAACATGATGCCCTGGTTTGAGCCTGAGTATCAGCACCTGATTATCAGTATGTGTGTACGTGCACACATACATACATACGCGCACACACACACACACACACACACACACACTTCCATTTCTACTTTAGGCAATTGCCAATTATGATTTCAGACCATTGCTTTTCAGACTGAGTGAATTACGGTGCTAATGTGTTCATATATAGTAGGTTTTCTTTCTGAGCTTTTACTGATCTATAAAATAGACATATGCCACATCTTGAATCATCCTGGAGGGTACCAGCTTCATTCATTCATTCATTCATTCAGTCACGTCACTTTGTAACTGGTTTTCTGGATGCCTGTATAGGCATAGGGCTCGAAGGGGAAAGGGAATGCAGTTGGAGATGATCATAAAACAGACGGGATTCCCGGTCCTCTGCTCCGCCCCACCGATAACTCCTCTAAGTATTGTGTACAGAGCAGAGGGCCGGAACATATCTCCCTGCCGAGGTTTGGAGATGAAGTGATTTCAAGGTCCATTAAATCATGGTTCACCCGTGCTAGTGATGTACACTTCATTCTGACTTAATACATTTGTTCCAAGGAGCTGATACGCTTCCAGCCCTGTGTGCACGGGGGCTTACAGAAGGACACTGCGGTTGCTGGGGAGGTTTTCAACACTCTTGAGGGATGAGCTGGTGGCACATAGCAATGTAAATCTGAGGTCCAAGCCGGATGCGGGGGCGCTGCTGTATTTAATTATTCAGCTGTTGTAAGGCAAATGTTCACGGGTCAGACATATTACTTGACTTGACATTCAGAAATGTTACGCTGTGTTTTTATGGCTCGACTTCCTCTCTGAAGCGTAGCAGTCAGGTCATCTGGTCTGCCCCGGCCTGCCCAGAGCACCACCTCTAACGCGCCCATTGTCCATACAGTGGAATGCACTAAATCTTTCAAGGAGAGCAAGTCTCTGAGTCTTTCCGGTGTCTCCATGGCAGGGAAATTCCCATATAGATCAACCTTGAAGACTTTTTTTTCTTAAAAAGAAAATCCTAAGAATGACTTCCTTGTCAGCATGTTTCTCTGCTTCTTAGCTAAGTGAGATTGCTCAGTATTCTCCATAAACGCAAAGAAGCAGGAACAGAGACTTCTCACGTGCACCTTCACGAGGCCGTGGAGCGGCTTCAAGGCCTTCTTTCAGTCTAGGTCTTCTAGCTTTGCCCAATGGTAGGTTTAGTTTTCTGCAAACTAGACCATCGCAAAAGTCATCCAGATTTCTTTTTGAAGGACCCAGGTCCTTGTTCAATTTTCACCATTGGATTATTATTTTTTTTGTTATTGAGTGTTTATGTTTTTCTACCCTGGATATTTAATACATATAAGGAAAAAAAATTAACTTGAATTGTTTGTAACTTGCCAATGTGATACCTGACTCAGAATTCTTGTTCCCAGATTTTCGCGTTCTCTGACTCTCCGTGGATTTTCCAAACACGTCTGTACAAACGGCCACCCAGGTTCGGTGGATCTCACAGCTCTTCTCTCGGGGCTGGGAGCCTTCACACATCCCCTGCGTGTGCCCGCGTTTCCATAGCAACTGCAGCAGAGACTCAGGGACCCGGTGTTGAGAGGCCATTGGCTCATGTGCTTTTACTTAACTCGCTGAAACAGAGGGACACCAGGCTCCACTTTGAAAGAATCAATAGCTTCCTTCTCCTTAAAAACTTCCCCCAGGCTTTTCTTGGTTGTAGGGAAGGAAGTTTGGGGGGATCCAGGATCACCAGGGTCAAGAGGAGTTGGGCTGAGTCTATGAGAGAGGGTCATGCTCTGTCCCACCCGCCGGCTTTATCTAGGAGGGGCAGTGCGGGGGCCGGTCCACGTATTTTCCTACTTTAATTTTTTACAGTAGCACACAGAATGCGGTGCACCTGGGCTTGTTGGGTAATTTGCATATGCTGGGCACTCCTGGGACGCCCCTTGAAGTAATCAGCAAGTTTCTTGGAACAGCAAGGTTGGGGGGTGGGGCAGGTGCTTTGCCGCTCCCTTGTCGCACAATTATCGGTTTATTTTGGAAATAAATGCCCCGAGTCCCTTAGTTCATCCTTACTTTGGAGTCCCATGCATGCATTTCACACGGTGAGATCCCTATGTTTTGAAGTAATTGTTCTAGGGTCTATTTCCACAGAGGGCAAGTCAGCCAGTGTGGAGAGCGGACTTCACCCCAGCAGGGAGGCTCTCTGGAGAGTCTTGAGGTTGGAGGTAGCCGCATGCCGGAGGAAGGAGAAAATCCAGTCGTGGGCCCTGTGTGTGAACACCTTTCCTGCGGGTGAAACACGGAAATCCTCTGTGAAGAGTCTGTGCAGTGACTGATTTCTACGGACACCGCCTCAGTGAGCAGAAATCCGCACGTTGTATACAAGTCCCAAGCAATCTGGTGGCACAAAAGCCTGTTCAGTGTACTGCCCCAAATTCCCTCCAGCATAATAACTGCTAGGCAGGCTAACACGCAGGTGAAGGGATTTAACCGCCACCACACTTTTCTCCTGAGAAAGGGAAGCAGCTTCTGTTAGAGTCATACATGTCTGCAGTTGCTGAGCTCTGAGACACTTTATTCCAAGCAACGACTGAAATGATCGAATCACGGCCTGTGGGTTTAGAGGAAAAGGAGAGAGTCAAGAAGGGAGAAAGTGGGAATTGCAGGGCACTGTTTGCACACTACACATAAACAGATCTGTCCCAGAGGACGTGAGGACACGTTGGACTGTCAGGTTCAGTTATTACTAAGCACAGACCCCGCTGCACTGCACGCACGGAGGCCCAGGAAAACGGCCACCCTCCACCGAGCTGTGGCCTCCCGGCCTTGTCAGTCTGGCTTAGGGCAGATCTCTGTTTTCAGCTCAGGAGGAGAGCTGCCAGCTCACACGCAGCGTTTGCACTTTCTGGGACCGAGTAAAGCAGATGCGTCCACACTGCCCCGAGGCCTTGCCACCTCCCGCCCGCTACAGTCCTGAAGAGCGAGGCCGAGACCCTGTGGAGCCCATGGACTCACCTCAGAGACAGGAAGACACGAATGCTGGGGAACAGCTCCATTCATCGAGTCACAAATACGAAGGCATTTACTTCAACGCATTTTAATCGTGTGCGTCAGCACACCTTATAGGACAGCTGGCATGGTGGGCACCACCAGCACATTTTAAAAAAAATAAGAGACACACATTCTGTGTTCTTGGTAGTTTGTTTCTGAGCCAAATGGTGTAACCTTGGCTCTGTCTTCTCTCTACTCTGAAGCAGGGTGGGCGGTGCTTTGCTTGAGCTCTGGGCAGTTCGTTGTTGGTGTGCAGAAAGGTAGACGCCTGTGAAATTCAGCCAAAGGGGATGACATGTCACGTTTTGTAAAATCTCGTCTAGGTTTAATTACTACCCGTAAGCAAAAGTCATCTGGGAATGTCTGGAGGACGCAGAGCGCTGTCTGTCCTGCATGCTTCCTAAGACCGTTTCCGATTGCTCCAAGAAGAGTCCCCGGTGTTCCCACCTTCCACAGGAAATGGAACTGTCTCCTCTCTCCTCATGATAAAATACGTCAAGAAACCAAGTGCCGGAGCTCTGCGGTGCCAGGTGTGTCTGTGCCGTGAACGTCAGGGAGGGAAACGGAATTCTGCCTTGCTGGGTCTCGGGGGGCTGCGGAGGGGGGCTGGGCGGTGACGGTGGCCTCCTCCCACCCAGCCTCTCTCTTCTGCCGACGGATGACCTTCTCTGTAAAAACCTCCAAGAGGCATGTCAATTCCTACCAACTTTCTGGGTGAGAAATAAAAAAGACTGCTGAAATGCCAAGCAGAAACACGTAGTGATTGCGATCACAGATCTCTGTGGGTCGCACACCTGCCCAAGGAGACATCTTGTTCTGAACTCTGTCAAGTTTCTTCTGCTCCAGTCCCGCTGTCAAAGCCACTGAACCACGAGCCTCCACAGCTCCAATGCCTTTTTGTAGAGCTCTGACGTGTCTAGGAAAGAAGAGGGTGACCTCGGGGTCCACCAAGATCGGAAAGAAAAGCCCAAAGCCACAGATGGTAGTTACCCATCCGTGGACAGTGGGATGCAAATGGACTTTAGAAGCCAATAAGATTGCCCAGGATTCCTGAGAAGTTCTACTGACAATTGTGAGCTAGATGCTGTATTAATTAACCTCCTGGCAATGAAAAAAATAAGAATTATATTTTGGTTTCAAATAGCTCCCATTAGGGGAAATAGAATATTATGAATGATATGATTTATTATCTTGGTTCAGTGAGGAAATAAATAACAATGTTGGGCTTGGGTTGCAAGGCAAGCATGAAGACACATCTTTCTACATGATTCATTGAGACCAAATTGGTTTATGGACAGAATGATAAATCCAGACACGCTTCTGAATGTTGCAGTGTGTCTTCATGCTGGGCTTTGGCAGATGTCTAGAGGTGACTGGCCAGACCACTGTGATTTCCTCATTTTAAAGTAATTTAATATTACTACAAGAAGCCCCTCTAATGACGAGTCTATCTTACATTGTTGAATGTTTACGTTATCTATACTTGGTAAGTATACCATAAGGGCGTATCTTACATGATGTGACAACATTGCTTCTTTCCAATAGACAGTATAGAGGAAGATTTCTGGCATTAAATGAGGGGAAAAAATTTAAGTTGCTATCCTGAAACAGTTTAATCGTGGCCTTAGATCAATTGTCTCAAATACTTCAAAAATTTTTTTTAACAAAACTAAAGTATTTTATTGTTGTTTTAGGGAATGGCAGAGAAAGATTCTCATGGTAAAAATAAAAATTGGAAAATATCCATACCATGAGTTTTAGCCATATACTTAACTAAGAGCAAACATTCTGTTGTCGTTCGATTATGCATCTGCCATTGCTTACACATATGATATGGCGTACCACTTTATGAGCTCACATGTAAGCCTGGTATTTTCATTTAGCGACCACTTACAAACATTCCCATGCATTAAGTATTTAACATATTGTGGGTGATTTTTATTGAATTCCATCATATGAATATATTCTGTTTTATGAATGTCTAGTTTCCTAATATTTGGCATTTCATTCTTGTTTTCTATGTTTTGTCTCCTTAAAATTGCATTGCTCATATTCTCTTTGAACATGTGTCCAATTACATGCTGGGATAATTTCTAGAAGCAGAATTTCTGTGGTTTTCCTGTGTTTGCTTTTGTAAGTGCATCTTAGTAAAATGCTGTGTCATCACAGGAAGAAAATGCTTTTGTGCAGCAAGACCCCTCATCTACCTATTTATGTTTACATAGACTATTTCATATCTTTATCTGATTATATATTATTTGTAATTTTGAAATCACTGGTATACCACATAGCAACAGCATGACCTTCAAAATTTGACCTATTAAATCCAGGCCTAATTAGTCAAAACAATATAGATGTGAGTTTGTTGCTTGGGCATC
This sequence comes from Dipodomys merriami, assembly GCF_024711535.1. Taxonomy (NCBI): domain Eukaryota; kingdom Metazoa; phylum Chordata; class Mammalia; order Rodentia; family Heteromyidae; genus Dipodomys; species Dipodomys merriami. The sequence continues at coordinate 1,658,591 of NW_027202971.1, forward strand.
CTTAGACCTCCACTAAATGCTAATGATGGTCTAAGTTAGTGTTGAGCTACTCAACCCCATAAAATATAAACCCCTGGGGAGAAGGATTGTGTCTTGTTTCTACCTGAAATGTCTGCTTGGTTGTTGTTCATAGCCAACCACATGGTCATTGCCAAATATCTGCTTCAAGTGAGAGAATTAGAAAATAACCATCCTAAGGTCCATGGTATTTTATTGTGCTTACTGGTAAAAGGCCAAAGAAGGAGCCATTATTTTTAATTTAAGAGGTGTGAAATGTCAGGCTGTGGCTTCGGCTGTATTTAGAGTGCAGTAAAAGTTTATGATGATTTATTAAAGTTGCATCTCCCACACGATCGTAATTTATCAGTCAGCACCCGAGGCTCCCTGAGCCTCCGGGGGCCGGGGGTCAGGCCACGGCAGAAGGTGCAGGCGCTCTCAGAGACAGCCACGGACCCTGGCTCTCCCGTCTGGATCCTGGTGCCTGCAGCCCACCCTCCTGCTTTGTCTGTGGTGTTGGCGGGCAGCTTGGGAAAAGTGGTCATTAGGAGCCATTCTGCACTAGGGTCATTCATTGCTACTGTGGAGAAATCCTGGAGCCTTGTTGGCTTCTAGCAGTGATTTTTTTTTCTTCCTGCAAGTTCAGTGTGTCCAGGGAGATGTTTTCCATAAGGGAAAACAGAGTTAGAGAAGGCGAGACTCGCCCAGGAAGGCTCAGGACGCAGGGCACGTGTGTGTGGCGGGTCGGCAGCCGAGGAACGGCCTGTAGCCCCAGCGTAGTGTCAGGGGATGCTGGGAAAGTGGGGGAGAGGGGTGCTGGACATGTGGAGAGCAAGACCTGGCCTTCCTGCGTGTGGCCGGGGGTTTCCCACGGTACCAAAATTCATCCTAACTGCTGGATAGAAAAAACAGTCCTGAGCAGATTGCTCCTTTCCTGGAGTCTGCACCTTGCATGTCCTTTAATTCCATAGCGAATCCTGGCCCAAGCACAGACGTGCTAGACCTGTACTTCTGTAGTAATAATAACACTCATTATTAATAAAATAAATTATGCTAAGAATAGGAACAGAGCAACAATTAGAAAACACAGTGCTGGGCACTGTGGTGAACTCTGTACACATTGTCACCTTCTAATCAAGATGTATTTACGTTACCTCTATTTTGTGAATACGTGTTTGGGTAAACTGACTGGCATTGGTGATGCATTGGTGTGCTGGTGTTAGCTAGCTGTCGTGGAAATGTGCTTCTGCCAAAATAGCAGTTACTTACAATGGAAGAACTTGTTTAACTTGTCATCCTCCTGCTGGAACCGGCCGGCCCTGGCTCCAGGCTCAGGGATTCCTTCCAGCCTGGTCCATGCTGACAGCTCTTTTGGGCTCTCTGCTGGGCGCTCCACTGGAAGGCTTTGTCTCTGTTAGGCAACCACAGAAGAGAAGAGAGACGGGGATTTGGGCTTCTTTCTCTGGGATCACATTACTCCAGCGAGCAGGAGGAATCACTGGACGTGAATTGGACCATTTGCTGGTTTCTATAGACCTTGGCAACGGCAGCCATATCTCCTCAGCATCCCACCCTCTGCCCTGAGGAAGATCAGCTCCATTTTTATGGATGCTGTGCACGTGGCCTTTACTTCCCAAGTCAACATTGAAGACTCCCCTCCCCCTCGCCAGGGAAGATCCAAACCCCCGTGGGAACCACAGACAGTACCAAACGCTTGATATCTGTGTCTTCCCTAGGTACACATCCTGATAATAAAGTGTAATGTATAACAAGATTAGACACAATCGCTTATAAAATAGGGACGTGACAGCCATGTGCTCTAATAAAGGCCACAGAGTGTGGTTTCTTGAGAAAAACAAGTAGACATTCGAATACTTTCAGGTTGCTCCCAACCCTTCATTGTGGGGCCAGAGGACATAAAATCATTGCTTTCTTTCCTTTCTTTCTTTTTTTTTTTCTTTTTGCATCTGATGATGTGAACACTAAAGAACAGCAGGTGTGTGTGGCTCAGGTCACAGAGGGGCCTGGCAAAAGCAGTCGCCTCTGGGAATTCGTGCTCCGAGGGCTCCCGGGGCTCCGAGGGCTCCCGGGGCTCTGAGGGCTCCCGGGGCTCCCGGGGCTCCTCCTACCTCCGTAGGAACGCCGAGTTGGCCTCCACCTTTCCTTCCTCCTTTGCTTTCCTTGGGAGCAACGTTTTTACAGGGGATACACACGTACGCAGAGGTTATGGACGGCATCTCTCCGCTCTGCGGATGAGGTATCAGCCCGATACCGGGCCCGGGCCGGAGATGACCGGGTGGTTTTGGGATTCTCTAGCCCACCCCACCTGCATCAGCACCCTGGGGACACACGCTTGGCCAGCAGCGGGAGCTGAGCTGACCCTGAGCGGCATCGGCACCCTGGGGACACACGCTTGGCCAGCAGCGGGAGCTGAGCTGACCCTGAGCGGTGCCAGCACCCTGGGGACACACACACGGCCAGCAGCGGGAGCTGAGCTGACCCTGAGCGGCATCGGCACCCTGGGGACACACGCACGGCCAGCAGCGGGAGCTGAGCTGACCCTGAGCGGCGCGGGCCGGCCCAGCCCCAGGCTGCCTGCTTCTCCCTGCCTGCCCCTGCTGCTCCTGCCCCTGCCCCTCCTGCCCCTGCCCATCCTGCCCCTGCCCCTCCTGCCCCTGCCCCTCCTGCCCCTGCCCCTCCTGCCCCTGCCCCTCCTGCCCCTGCCCCTCCTGCCCCTGCCCCTCCTGCCCCTGCCCCTCCTGCCCCTGCCCCTCCTGCCCCTGCCCCTCCTGCCCCTGCCCCTCCTGCCCCTGCCCCTGCTTCTTGTTGGCTCCCAGCTTCAAACACAGTCACCGTGAATTTACTCCCCAGCGGAGTGCCTCCCTCCCACCGGGCACAGCACCTGCAGAGTGCCAGGGGTGGTTGGCAAGGAGGAGCCGTGGCATCAGGAGGAATGGCTCCTGAGAGGCTCCATCTTACCCCACGCCGCCGCCGGATGGCTGCTGCAGAGTGGACTCAGGAAACGCGTCTCTCGCTCTCGTGCTGCTAATCGGCCTGACCAACACAGAGCGTGAACAGTGATACAAAGGCATTCAGAGCCTCTCTTCCTTTGAAGACACATTCCCAGCCATGATGTGTGGGTCCCACCACAGCCCCACACCCCTCGGGCCACTGACCACGGGCCGGAACCTCCCGACGCGTGAGCCGGGATAAATCCTGTCTCCCAAGTTGATTACCTCAGGCGTTTGTTACAGTGATGGAAAGATGACTAACACTCCACTCAAATATTTACATCTCAGGCTCGAGGTGATTTATTTCTATTTACTTTTAATTTCCTCATAGAATGTTCAAATTGTGCCAGAAGTTGTCACAAATGGTTGCTGTTAAATTATGTAGAGGTGTTATATTGCTACTTAATGCCTGCATTTGATGTGGTTATTAAAAGGGTGACAATATAAATCACCATAGCAACACAAACAAGAATTTATAGCCCATCCCGAACTCTTGAGGCTGAAAGTATTTTATAGCCGTTGAAAGCTGAGGCATGAGGCAATTCCAGCATTTAGCTGCTGAGTAATTGGGGTCCAGAAATACATCAACTCAGATATCGAATCTCTAGAAGAATCAATATTGAGTAATAGCACGGGTCATTTACTTTTAATTGTCCAGCCACTGCAATACCTGAACATGTCGGTATGTGGACAGCCATGTGGCCTCTTTTTGTATCTTTCCTAAGCAGGATACCTTCTGAGCTGGATGGACGAGTCGCCAGCTTGTAGAAGTATGTCTTTGCTGGTACTGGTCACCTCTGTCTCCAAAGTGACCAGTGCTATCAATCACCAGCATCGCACATAAAACATACGTGAGACCCTGAGGGGTTGTGTGTGTCCTTGGTCTTGTTTGACAGGGCCCATAAATCAGTGGGTGCTTTATGCCTCCATCTTATAGCTTAGACTATCAGGGAGCAGAAAGACTCTTCTAAGATGGACTTATGCAGTGTGGTACTCATACCGGTAATCCCAGTTACTCAGGAGGCCGAGATCTGAAGATCACGGTTTGAAGCCAGCCTGGGTGGAAAAGTTCATGAGACTCTTAGATCCAATGAACCAGTGAAAAGCCTGCAGTTGGAGGCATGAATCAAGTGGTAGAGTACCAACCTTGGGCGGAAAAAGCAAGAGTGTCAAGTGCCGGTGCTGGGCACACACTAGGTGTTTTGTTTCTGCTTTCCAAACTGACTGCTGAGGGACATGTGACTGGAGGACCTCCGGGGTGAGATCCGATCCGCCCCCTTCTCCCCAGAGTGCCGGGCTCTGCGCCGCGGAACGGCAGGGTGGACGGGAGGCCCCCACGCCGGCCCGGGGTTGTTAGCAAGCGCTCGCGGGCCCCAGGCCCCCTCCGGGTGCGCAGACGCTCCTGCCCCCGGTGGGAAGCTGTGCTGGCCAGGAGCTCTGAGAGAGAGCTCCGCAGAGATGCTCTGAGTGGATCTTGCCGGACTACAGGAGCAGATGAAACGCCCCCGACAGGCAGTCCAGCACCCGCCAGGGCCTAGAACCTGGCGGATTGATGAGACCACAAGGGCTGAGTGGCGGCTGCCCCACCAGGACCAGCTGGCCAGTCACCGGACGGCCACATTTGGCTCTGAAGAGCTCATTGGTCCACCCGTCTATGGGGTCTCCGTGCTGGGAGGGCCGCGTGGGTCCATGGGGTCTCCGTGCTGGGAGGGCCGCGTGGGTCCATGGGGTCTCCATGCTGGGAGGGCCGCGTGGGTCCATGGGGTCTCCGTGCTGGGAGGGCCGCGTGGGTCCGTGGGGTCTCCGTGCTGGGAGGGCCGCGTGGGTCCGTGGGGTCTCCGTGCTGGGAGGGCCGCGTGGGTCCGTGGGGTCTCCGTGCTGGGAGGGCCGCGTGGGTCCGTGGGGTCTCCGTGCTGGGAGGGCCGCGTGGGTCCGTGGGGTCTCCGTGCTGGGAGGGCCGCGTGGGTCCGTGGGGTCTCCGTGCTCGGAGGGCCGCGTGGGTCCGTGGGGTCTCCGTGCTCGGAGGGCCGCGTGGGTCTCTGTGCTCGGAGGGTGTGTCTGTGCCGGGGGATGAGTCCCGCTCCCCTGCGGAGCTGCTGTCCGGCTAGGCCCTCTCCTCCCTGCTCCCTGTGGCTTCCAATCAACCCAGCATGTTAAGGAGGACACGGACCAGGTATGTAAACCTCTGGAGGTCATGGTGTGTCCAACTGCTCTTTAGCAGAAACAATACAGACAGACGCGCACACCCCACGCACGCACACCCTTCCGTCCGCCCTGGCGGCCAGCCTGTGCGGCTCTGGGGTCTCGCCACGCACACCCCTCACCCACGCCCCCTGCCTCCCCCTCGTTCCCACTCCGCCAGGCCCACGTCCCCCCTCGCCCCTGCCTGTTGCCTGGTGGGCATTTGTTTTCCTTCTCCCCGAGTGACTCCAGTGGATTGTTGCAGTATCTTTTTTGAGTGTGTCTTCTTTTAGGTGAGCACATGCTTTTACCTCAGAATAGGGACCTAACAAGTCCAAAAGTCATTTCCATCACTTCCCAAGGGAGTCTGTCACCCCCAGAGCCTCATTTTGTGGTGTCAGCTGACCCCATCCTAGGCACTTCCCAGGGAGAAGCAAAGAAAAGCCACTGGGGCAGCCTGGAGGTTCCTGCCGAGAGTCCCTGGTCCCCACGGCCCGGAAACCCCAACAAGACACGTGAATGTCCCCCACATTCCACTCAGAACGGTGCCACTCCCGGCAGGGCCGGGGGCAGAGCTGGGGGTCAGGGTGAAGAAGAGAGAGGGTCCGTACCCACTCCGGCGCCTCCCAGCATTTCACCTCCGTCCCTTACAGCCTCGCTGAAGTCAATTTGCGTTGTTCTAATAAGACGATGAATGTTCAGAAGTATTTGAAGTGTATCATTTGATGGATGCTAACACACCGCACAGCTATCATATCACAGGTAATTTTTTTCTGTTTTGTTTTGCTTTTTATCTGTTGCCCTATGCTATTAAATTGGACTCCGTGGTAGAATTTCATTTAAGTAGCTGCTGATTAAGGTACCTATGACAGTAAATTAAAGTGCGTGTAGCTTTTACATGCATTCATCTCCGAGACTCCCAGCAGGTGATGGACTGGTAGGAACAGTTCCCCCAAACCAACACCAACTTCTGAAGAAATGGCGCGTGTGTGGTGGGGCCTCTGGGAGGAAGGCGTCCGGCGTGCCCGGACCTTGGCCTGCGGCAAGAGAGATATCAGTGAGATAACCAGACTTCGAAACCCTGGCCCCGCCTGGCCCAAAGACAGGAATACGTTGGCTATTGAAAAACAGTCATGGTGAAGAAGTTGAACTTTGTTCCAGCCAATATGTGTGCAGCCTGCCCTGCTTTCTAACTTATCCCCATGGCCATGTGGGGGTGGGGAGGCTGGTGGGAAGATGGGGCCACCTGCCTGACACAGAAGGTTCACAGAGCCAGACGGAGCCCTGGACGGCGCCCTGGACGGCGCCCTGGACGGAGCCCTGGACGGAGCCCTGGATGGCCACACCGGCTCCTTTAGGTTCAAACAAACCAGGTGAACCCCAAGCTTCTCTCCCTCGCACAGAGCAAGGTGGGCGCAGTGCTGCCTGGCGCCGCTGCTTCCAGCTTAACACGCAGCTCGGGGCCCCTGGGCCCGATCGCTGGTGAATTATTTACAGCAGCAGCTGCCGTGCACAAAGCCCAGATGTCATTCTATAAAGGACATCTTGAACTCTTCAGCATTTTCCCCAGGCTCGTGGAAGAAACCGAAGTCTGCATCAAGTGAGAGGGACCGTTATCATTTCCACGGGCAGAGACGGTCACGCACGGAGCCTTCCGCACGGAACGCCAGCACATGCGTCCCGAGGCTCGGCTTTAGCGTAAGCCGGCAGGGTAGGATCTGACTCGCCATTGTGTCCTGCGTGAGATCTAGTCTGATGTGGAAACGGGTGTCAGATCTCTGCGAGTCGAGGTGCAAGCAAGGTCTCACTCCGTGGACGGGATAAATCATGAGGGTAAAGCCCCCACGCGCTTGTTCCCGATTCCTTTAAAATACGGCACTCGAAAACTAGCGTTGCCGTGAACCAGAGTCACAATAGAAACACGTTCAACAGAAGTGAAGTTGTAAAACTTTGGACCATTCTTTTGATTTTTGTCCACTTCAAAAACATTTCATTGCATTTCTGTGTCTCAACACCTCTTCATTTCATTCTCAAGATAAGTGGTTCATAACAGAGAAATTGGGTTGGAAAAATGAGGTCAGCGATGTCAGAGGTTGGCAAGCTGGGAAGCAGATGTCTGCGGAAGGCAGAACTCTCCGGGGGTTCTGTTGGTGGGAACTTTGAGAGGGATCTCACACACACACACACACTCACGCACACACGCACGCACACACACATACGCGCACACACACGCACGCACGCACGTACACACACAGACACAGACACACGCACGCACGCGCACACACAGACACAGACACACACGCACGCACGCGCACACACAGACACAGACACACACACACGCACACACACACGCACACACACACACATGCACACACACACAGACACAGACACACACGCATGCACGCACGCGCACACACATGCACGCACGCACACACACATACACGCACGCACGTGCACATGCGTGTGCACACACGCGTGTGCACACACATGCACACACACGCACATGCACACACACAATTCCACCAACAATCCTTTGTGATTCTGACATGTGTGTTAATGGATCTCTCTGTAGAATTCTACAGCCGCAGACACACCAGCAGCAGAGCGAAGTCCTCTCCAAGTAGAGAACATGTGCACTTTAGCCTCAGCTTGTGAAGCGGAGGTCCATGGTCTCGGACACCGTGTGGATTGATGTTTCTAGACCGCCCGCGTTCGGAAAACCGTGGCTGTGGTGGCATTTGGTAGCCAGAGTGGAGAGGAGAGCCAGAAAAATGACATGTCAGCAGTGCCGAGTCCGATTTCACAGGGTGGCATCCCGGGGCTGAACTCACACAGCAAACATGTACCCGCGGTCTGCGGTGCTCGGTTTTAATCGCAGTGACGTGATCTGGAGACGTCTACGTCTTCACACCCCGTTACTGACTCCCTGGCGCTGTGGTGGGCCGGCGGCCGCTCTGGGCCGGTGGCTCCACGGACACCTCCCCGAGGAGAAGCCACCGGTGCTCAGCTGGCAACCAGCTCAGGACTCGGATGGCTCCGCTTCGTGCCGTGCACACGGCGGGGCTGAGCACCCGCAACTCGGACTTGCATGCCGCTGCGAAGTTACTGTCCAACAGGACAACGGTGCTCACTCCCCACGAGATCTGGTTCTGTCTCCTGCCTCAGTGGCTGAAGATGAACCACAATGCCACGTGGCGTGGACTACTGCCTTGCCACAAATCCAAAACTGCCGCTTTCCCGCGGGTGTCAGGCGCGCGCAGGCCCAGTGTGGGCTCCGAGGGTTGTTACCAGGTGTCTCATTGTCATCTTTCCGTCAGGGCTGGGGGAGGGGCGGCCTTTCTGCCCCACCGAGGCACGGTTGCTCAGCCCTCCGCAGGCAGCATTCCACGGTGGGCTGCGGGTTGGCACAGACGCATGCCCCACACCCACCTGCACCCGAAGCTCAGGCGAGCCGTGAGCAGGTGCTCTGGCCTCAGGTGCCGACTCCACACGCCCTGACTCTGCTGACAATCTCGTGGCCTTTGACACAGGCCAGAGCTTTCGGAGAACATTCTGGACCACACAGCAGCGTGTCATCTTCTAGAAACAACATCATCGTCAACAACAGGATCAACAACAGGAAACACAAACAAAAGCCAAAGAAGGTGATTTGATGATGGAGTTTAATTGGAGCAGAATAATTGCGGGGGGGGGGGGAACCAAGCAATTATCAGCAGTTGGGGTCAAGCCCCAGGAGCAGGCTCGTTTAATCCAGTCTCTTCCCGGCCCCACGGGAAAGCTGCTCCACCCACTGTCCATCTGCCCTGCATGTGGTTTCCTGGGAGTACCTGTCCAGCCTAGACTTAGACCTTTATCTGAATTTGATTCCTTTGCTAGGACCGCATGGGCTATTCTAGAAAATTCCCCCGTGAAGCCAGATGGGTGGCTCTGGCCGATAAAGCTCAGTAAAGGCCAGGGACCAGTGGCTCACGCCTGTAATCCCAGCCACTCGGGATCAGGGCTCCAAACCAGCCTAGACAGTAAACGTTGAGAGACCCCATCTCCAACTAACCAGCCAGACTGGAGGCTCAGTCCAAGAGGCTGTAAGCAAGAAAGGTGAGTGAGAGTGTGCGGCCCTAAGTTCAAGCCCCAGCACCTGCACAAAATAAGTGAGTAGATCGATAAAGCTCCGGAAGGTGCCGATCACGCCCCAGTGTTGAAGGGGTCATCCATGGTCTGCAGAGAGCGTCTGCAGTTGATTTTGTTATTTTGGCTATCTGTTGAATGAATCCATACGGCCTGGCAGCCGGAGAAAGCCTCGGCTCTTCCGTGGGTCCACCAAGCCCCTTCCTTTACCCATTTTGGTGGAAAGACTCCAGGATGACTGCGGCTTTTTGTGGAGAAATAAATGTACTTACTTTCCATCAACCCAAGTCTCTGCTTCCCCTAGGAACTGGAAGCGACTCCCCCATGCCGCGCCAGCGCCCGGGAACCTGTGCAGCCCGCCACGCCCCAGGCCACGGAGGGAATCCAGGCCCTTAGGGGGAGGGGACCAGACGTCAAGACCGCAGCGCGCCAGAATTCAGGAAGACGGTGAGAGTACGAAGCCTTTTGCGTTAGTACTGACTTTGCCTTAAGATGCTGGGCGAGGGGACAGCGGCTGGGCCGGGCTGGCCCGCAGAGTGCTTTGTTTGGTTCAACCCATGCTTAGTGTCTTCGAGAAGAACCCGTGACTTCAGCCGGTGACCGTACCACGCGGTGCTGCTACAGCTGCTACCCGGGAGCCCTGCTGTGACCCGCTGAGGCGCTTTCCACCGCTACAAGGATTACGCTTTCGTGTTTTCCCCCCCTGCATGCAAAGAGATGATGACACCTGGTTAAAAACGATGTCTTCTTAACCTGAGGACTGAACACGAGTATTCTTCAAGAAAAGACAGACATCTCTGTCAGACAGGCCCGCGGCACTTTTGCTCCCTGTGAGTTTTTGGAAGATTCCTTCTTTGGAGTTCAGAGGGGACACGGTACCTGGTCCAGGAACGGGCCGCTGGTGCCAGTTCTTCAAGGCAGCATTTGGCTGCTTAGTTGGAGATGGAGTCTCTTAATCTGCACTTCCTAGACCGGTTTGGACCAGTGGGCTCCAGCTCTCAGCTTCCTGAGCAGCTGGGATTACAGGCATAAGCCACTGGCAGCGGGCCTTCCCCAACTGAGGTCACCCCTGACGAAAGGCCGGGGCTGCCGGTCCTTGCTGAGCTCAAGCCCAGGCTCCATCCACAGCAGGAGACCCGGGCTGTGAGTCACCCAGTGCTGGGGAAGGAGGCGGGGCCGAGAATGAACGACAGGGCATCCCGAGGAGGCAAAGGCCCAGCTGGGCACCAAGGAACGGCCTGAAGACCAGGTGGGAGGCTGGGAGCGAGGCGTGCCCGCGCTCTGCCCGAACCCCCAATCCCAGCGCCAGGGCTCCTGAGCACAGCCCGTGTCCGGCAGAGGAGATGAGAAGTCAGATCATATTTACCTCGTTTGTCAAATCCGGACCCCGCCTCCGGCTCCGAGCAGCATGGCTTCAGCATGTCGGCCCCGGGTTCTGCTCCGAGCCAGCGACTTAACTGGGGAATTATTACTATTATGAACAATTATTAATAAATGGGTTTTTGCATAGCGATGAGGTGGGGCCTCCCCTTTATTTTTTTGGCTGTGGATAATTGACCATGAAAGGAGTAATTATAGCTCTCATAAGTCAACATCAAATCAAACGTGTCTAGGCTCGGAGTATGGAATGGCCTCCTCACAGCTTTCATAATTAGGAAAACTAACCTAGAACCACGAGGTAACAGGACGGTAAATAACGCGACCTTTGATTTCAGTTCCCATCACGGTCCCGTGTGAAGGGAATGAAGGTTTAGGACACAGACTCTGGGAATGGTGGCTCACAGAACAGGCCGGAATCTCCAGCTTCAAGTGGAGCCCAATGGGCCTCCATAATACCCCAGCCTCCACCTCACTCCAGCCTCCACCACACCCTGGCCTCCACCACACCCCGGCCTCCACCACACCCTAGCCTCCATAATACCCCAGCCTCCACCTCACCCCAGCCTCCACCCCAGCCTCCACCACACCCCGGCCTCCACCTCACCCCAGCCTCCATCTCACCCCAGCCTCCACCACACCCCAGCCTCCATAATACCCCAACCTCCACCACACCCCAGCCTCCACCTCACCCCAGCCTCCACCTCACCCCAGCCTCCACCCCAGCCTCCACCACATCCCAGCCTCCACCACATCCCAGCCTCCATCTCACCCAAGCCTCCATCTCACCCCAGCCTCCACCCCAGCCTCCACCACACCCCAGCCTCCATCTCACCCCAGCCTCCATCAACCCCAGCCTCCATCAACCCCAGCCTCCATCTCACCCCAGCCTCCATCTCACCCCAGCCTCCATCTCACCCCAGCTTCCATCTCACCCCAGCCTCCATCAACCCCAGCCTCCATCTCACCCCAGCCTCCATCTCACCCCAGCCTCCACCCCAGCCTCCATCTCACCCCAGCCTCCATCAACCCCAGCCTCCATCTCACCCCAGCCTCCATCTCACCCCAGCCTCCATCTCACCCCAGCCTCCATCTCACCCCAGCCTCCATCTCAACCCCGGCCTCTACCACACTCAGGCCTCGAGGAATAAGCTCCTCCCCACCCCTCCCCTCCCGCCAGTGGGAAGTTCAAGCCAGGTTCCCTTTGGCATCTTCTGGGTGTTTTGTACCAATGGCAGTGGATGGACTCTGAGATCCTGGCACGCTGGAGCTTGTGCGCCTCAGTAACCCGCCCAGCTGCGTCAGACGCACGGCTTCCTACGCGAGTCCCAGCGCCCGGGCCGGCAGCCGCGGGCTCAGCCCGCTCTCCCTGCTATTTGCAGGATCCTCGGCGTTTCCCGCGGGATTTCCTCTCCTCAGCCCCCTCAGCAGGAAGGGCAGAGCGGGCAGGGGATGGGCGGAAAGGTGGGCGTGGGGAGCTGTCCAGGAGGCCCTGCCCAGAGCGAGAGGCCTTTTGCTTGGTACCCAGACAGAGTATAATACAATGACTATTAAAGTCCCACCTCCGATGTTTGACTGTGAACAGCAAACAAAAGCCGCGGCCAGATGGGTTTCCTGGTGGCTGAATGACGCCACCTGTACCGCCTGCCCGAGCGTTCTCCACCTCCGGGGGTTCAACGCCTCCCAGGTCAAACACAATCGCAGGCTTCCGCCATCACGGTCTTACAGGCCAAGTCCCAGAGGACAGAACGCAAGCAAACGAGTAAAACACACGGTGTATTCTCTTATCTGGCAGATAGATGCCCCTGGAGCGAACAAGTCCTGACTTCTTTGAGCAAGCAGAAGTAAGCCACAGGGGGCTGGGCCGCGCTGGCCGAGGCTGCTCTGCGGGCTTGGTAGGCAGAAGACGCTGGGTGGGAGCCAAGACACCGCCATGGCTCCCGACCCCAGCAGCCGCCGGTTAGCAGCGAAGAGGCAGCTGCCTTCTAATTGCCCTAAAGGTGTAACACAGTGCAGGTGAAAATGGCTTCTTTCTTAAACCAAGCTTCAGTTTTCACTCCATCACCTTTGTAGTTAGGTGTGATTTAAAAAAAAAATCCGTCTCTTTCTATTAAACACGACATAAAGCCACATCTCCTCGCGCACACTCAGGGAGATTGTTGTTTAGCTGTGAAATGATGGGGTGTTTTAAATGGTTAACTTTGAAATGAGGGAAGATCTCTGAGAAACACCACCAGCCCTGGAAGGAACGTTTTGGCCGAAGGGGAAATCCTCTCTCATAACTGAGACCAAACAAGCGAGCATGATTTCATGACCAGTTCTGTTGATTCTCCTCGGGTTATGTGTGATGGCTTAGTACCACTTGTAGTCTATAGTCATTCAAAGGGCCTGGGGTCATTGGTTTTGATCAGGGTGTATCGCCACCATGATGAAACCAAACGGCTCCTCTAACCCGCAGGGGATACAGAAGCGCTGGAGTCGTCCTGATCCCCTCCCCCCCCCCCCCCCCCCCCCCGTCAGGGTGACTCAGCCTCGGCACAAAAGCCGTGGGAGAAGCCCGGATGGGGTCATTTTGGTTCTGGGAAAGCGGAAGCGCGGTGAGCCGTGGGAGGAAGCCATCATCACACCATTCAGGCCCCGCAGATGCAAGGCCGCGTGCCGATGACTCACGTCTCCTTCCAGGCAGCACAACATGGTGCTAGCGTGTGAGGCGTACGCCGGGGAGGAAGGATGGGATGGAGGAGAACTCAGGACGAAAGCCGAGCCTGCAGTCAGCCCGTGAGAACGTGAGCGGCGCAGAGGCCGCGGCTCCCGAGACGAACCTTCAGCTCCGCCGCAGAGACGCCGCAGCCCGGGATCTTCCTGGAAACACTCCCGTGCCATTTTATCTGGAAGTGGGTTAACGCAGCAATGAACATTTATTCAAGACCAAAGTAGGTAACACAGATTAGGTAAGACGCTGGGACTCATTTCAGTTCTACCATGCAGGGCAAAGCCACACTCCTGTAGTGGTGATTTCTTCCCAAAGCTTGTATGAGAAACGGGGAGGGGAACGGTGTGGGCGCCAGGCCCCCGGGAGCTGGGCCGGGCGGGGTGGGCGGGAGGGGATGCAAGGCCCCGTGCTCAAAGCCCTCTGTGCTTGTCATAAGCTGACCTGTGGGCTGAGCCCCTTCGATTGGAAGATAAGAAAAAGCAACCAGAGGACCGAAATAAAAGCTTCTGTAGAAAATACGTGAAATAAAACCAATGCGTGAATGTCTTCATTGCAACGGCGTCCTAAGCAAGCAGAGGGTTTACAGAGACGTTCCTTGAACGACCCCAAACAGACACAGTAATCAGAAGCCGTTTCCTGTGTTTCTGAGGATGGATACAAGCCCCCCTCACCCCCAGATGCCCTTCCTGTCACCCCAGATTCACGCGGGGACGCGGGGCCAGCCTGTGGCTCAGGCCGTCAGCCTCACGAGCCACTCAATAGTTACTCACAGATGCCACTGACACCCAGGGAATCTGTCGCCAGGGTGGAATCCAATACTCTATCACCGCAATGGATCATCCTCTGAGTTCCTCCATCCTTGTTTGCGTCCCAAACGCTGGCTGAGGGCCCTGGCTTCCCATAGCTCACGGCCTGCGTGGGCTCGGCTGGGCGGTGGATAGGTGAGGGATATTTGCTTAGTCAGTGGAGATGACAGCAAGGCTTATTCACAGACATTGATTGATACTTCATAAAATCATTTCCTTTGGAAATAGGCGAGCAGGTGGCTGCAATTTATAGCAGTTAAGATTTAGCCTGCTGGCTCAACTTTTTCTTCCTTACTAACAGCTTTTTAACAAAACTGCTAATGTGCAGAGCTGTTGGGTTATTTTTTTTCCGCTCATGGTCTTCTTTACCTCCATCCTGGGATGTTATAATCAGAAATGTAAGTACCATGTACCAGAAGCCCAATGAGCTAAATAATTAATGCACTTCCTTTTTAAAGACAAATATATGTCTGAATGGAACACTTGTGGGGAAATTGTGAACCAGGGCAGATGATGATTTCACATTGTGGAGTTGTGCAATTTTCTTCTGCCAGGCCCTGAGCTATCATTATAATCAAAATTATTTTTCTTGGGAAAACCAAGATGAAAATCTGAAACTTCTGAAGAGTTCAGGATGGAAGCAGTTGGTAGCCCGTGGACAAAGTTAATAAAACCCAGGTCCCTGGATAGCGTCGAGCAATTACAAACACAGGAAGCTTCCCACCGTCCACGAACTTTTTGTGAAGTCTGTTCTTGCGGAGAGACTCAGAGAACTGGTCAGGCATCCGCAAGTCACGGAGAGAGGGAGCTGCGTCCCCAGCACCACACAGCAGGGCGTGGCCACGGGGCGCCTGCACGGCTCCCGGGTCTAGGCCCGGGGGACACCCGGAGGAGTCCCACCCCATCACTCAGACAGAGTGGGGGGGGGGAGAGTGTGGGGCGACGGACGGAACGGAGGTGAACCAATGGACTCAGCGTGACCCTGGGAGCAGAACAGAGAGGGAGCTGTTCCGTGGAGTCCGTGAGCCCAGCCGCGCCAGTGTGGGGGAGAGAAGTTAGCCGTGTGCATCCCCGGGGTCAGAAACACGTGTGTGTGCGCCCTGCATCCCGAGGCCCGGTGTGTGTGCGCCCTGCATCCCGAGGCCCGGTGTGTGTGCGCCCTGCATCCCGAGGCCCGGTGTGTGTGCGCCCTGCATCCCGAGGCCCGGTGTGTGTGCGCCCTGCATCCCGAGGCCCGGTGTGTGTGCGCCCTGCATCCCGAGGCCCGGTGTGTGTGCGCCCTGCATCCCGAGGCCCGGTGTGTGTGCGTCCTGCATCCCGAGGCCCGGTGTGTGTGCGCCCTGCATCCCGAGGCCCGGTGTGTGTGCGCCCTGCATCCCGAGGCCCGGTGTGTGTGCGTCCTGCATCCCGAGGCCCGGTGATGCGGCATTAGAACAACTATAAGATGCTGTCTCTCAGAGAGGAGAGCAACTTGGCTTCCAAACACCGTCCTGCGTTCATAGCTCATAGCACTCATGCTGGAGCCTCTCAGATACGTCTGTGCCCGTGGTTAGTGCCCGCAGTCTCTCCAATGGCATCCCACAGTTGCTCGCACAAGCACGTTATGTTCTACATAGCTATTTGGAAAAGTCAAACTTGCCACTCTAACCTCGTTAAGCATATCACAAATCAAATGGCTTTCCTTTTCAGAAACAAGCGATCTACTACAGAGCATGTTAATCTCATTAAAGTCAATTAGATTAAGCCAAGTAAGTAGCTCTTTTGTCTTTTCCCCCCTTTGAAATAGACATCTATTTTTCAGAGAAGTAATTCCTAGTGGGAACCTGTTTCTACATGTAAATGGTACTACTAGAATTATTTTCACCAAAATTGTCTTTTTAAACAATTATTCATGTGACCCACAGACTTAATTCTGTATCTCCACTCAGAAGCAAAGGGACACTGAAATATTGGCAGTATATTGGCCTTATACATTCACAGGAAATGGATAGAATTAGAAAAAATCATTTTGAGCGAGATAAGCCAAAAGCAGGGAGACAAATGGGGGCATGGTCTCCCCTGATATGTGGATGTTAAATCCAGAATGCAAGGAGATACGACAAAGTAAACAGGACTTGGGAAACAAAGAACCTCCACTCATCCTGTTGTACCATTACTAAATGACCTCATATTGTTGACCACATACGTGGTATATACATAGATATATGCATATATATATATATGCGCACATCTGAGGGAAACTAGGAGGAGGGCACAGAATCAGAGGGAAACACAGGAAAAAATACAAAGAGGGGCCATCAGCTGCACTGGACATGGATGAAAATGAACTAAGCAACCCAAGGGCAGTGACGGGAGGGAGGGAAGGAGAGGGGAAGAGGGAACAACTGACACTAAGCCAAAGGAAGGAAATGTACACAGCACCCGACGTGGAAGAAATAGTTGTACTGTCAAAGCTCATAGAATTCACAAACATCATAGACCACAATATGACAATGGCCTCGTGAAGGTTAGAATGTGTTTGTGACTTTATCACTATCTCACGATACTGTGAAATTCGTAGAATTTAGGTAATCACTTACTCTCAATAAAACATTATTAAACAAAAAGGATATTGACCTTATTTCTTCATTTATTGTTTTAAAGACAGGAGAGCTGACACAAAAGCTTATATCCCAGCGTAAGTTCAGAAAGCACACATCTGGCCCATTTGCTCGTCGGCACATCATCGTCCCTGTTTAGCTCTGTGCTTCCTTGCAATTTTGTAGTGGAAAACAAGCGTGGGTAATCACGCTCCGTCACACCAGCTGCTGCTGCGTCCCTCTGTGCTGCCACTTCTCAGAAGGCGCAGCGGTGGCCACGCTCGGAGCGTAGGGAAATAAATAGCAAGGCAATCAGAAGTTGCTCTGCAAACATGTATCGTGCTAGCTTGGGTTCGGACTGCTCAGGTTCCGTGGGCTTTGATCTGGAAAAGCTTCCTTCGCTGTCTGGTTGTGTTTGAAGGAGATAGGCAAGAAATGACCATCCCTGGTGTGTGCCCCGTAACTTCCTGAGTCACGGGAATTCACTGCTGTAGGTGATGCTGTGAGCAAACAATCTTAACGAACAATTCAGAGAATGTCTCCCATTTGCTAGAGATCAGACAGTGTCTGCCGGGGAGCCCGTGAGCAGACGCTCTCTGATCTGACTTCTAGGATGATCTTATCATTGATTTCATTCAGCATATTCCTGTTGAGAAACTGGTTACATTTCTGATGGGTTCCTGGCTGTCGGCCTTCCTCCCGAACCTATCTCTGTGATTCTCCTCTTTTCCACTAATGAAATCTCCACACTTGGCTGGCAGGGAAGAAGACATTGAATTTATACTTTCCTTGAAGCCACACGTACTTGTGTGGTTGCATGTTAGCAGTGTCGTCTCTGGAATTTCTGGAGTTCAGCGTTTAAAGGGAAGGGTAGAGTCCCCTTTTTTCAGAGCTCCTCGCTCATGGGCTACAACAGGAGAAAGAGGCCCCTCATCTGCCAGGCCACGCCAAGAGCCTGGGGTTGGACGGACACAAGGCCGGAGAGCCCTCACCAGGCTGCTCTTCATAAATGCTGTGTGTGTGTGTGTGTGTGTGTGTGTGTGTGTGTGTGTGTGTGTGTGTGTGTGTGTGTGTGTGTGTACACAGCACGTGGCCATCGGTCTGTACAAAAGGAGAAGTTGTGTCACCCTGGATGCAAGGAAGAGATGAAGAGCCAAGAGGCTGAGTTACACTGCATAAAAGCAAGAGAAATAAAACCCTCCAGAGAGCCTGGCGTAGGGGACAGCTTCCTTTGGGATTCCAACCACCCAGAGCACATGGGATCACGCGAGACCAGGATGCATCTGAGTGGGTCCAAGGAAACACGTAGCCGACTCAAGAGACGGCCCTCGGAACGGGAGAACATCCTCAGCTACCCAACAGACAAAGGATTCATGCCTAGGATGTATGAAATGCTACAAAGAAACGTTAAGCCGCAATTAGCATTGATCAATAGGTTTACAGCCCCATTGCTTGATGACTTGAGAATTACAGCGTTCTACTAGAAATACTCTTACTTAGGCAGGGACTACAGGAATAAATAGAGGTGAAATTATTGGGCTCCTCTTTGTCTCTTGCCTTTTCTGAGATATTCAGTGTTCTGAAATTGGCACCAGCCATGTTTTCCAGTCCTTTCGACCTTGGGGTCTGTTGCATTTCTTAGAAAGAGAGCTTAAATACATACATCTGTCACTGTTTGAAACACAAAAGTATCTTATATAGGAGAGATTTCAAATTTCAACTCACGATGACCAGATCTTAATTTTTCAAAAAGGGACAATCTATTTCATTACAACTTAATTTGTCTAACCTAACAAGTCCTCATTCATTGGCTGTGCTGACAAATTCAACAGACTTTATAAATCATCGATCAATATCCAGTCTGTCATAAATCTTCTCCAACTTTGGAAACACGCCCAGGAGCTAATTTTGTATTGCACCTCACAAATAATCCATAATTCATAATTACCGTTTCCTTCCGATGTGACAGGTCTTTGATTGCATAAGATGGCAGAGCTGTCTAAGCAAGCACACGCACATGTGTGCGCGCACACACACACACACAAAGATGAGCATCGTGGAAAATGAGCATAAGTGGAAAAATATTGTTCGTTCAAAGTAGAGGGAGGAGTATTAAGGAAGCAAAGGGCCTGGAGGGGGGGAAGGAAAGATAGACATGATGATCAACGTGAGTACGGACATGGTATGTGAGACCCATTCACCCGTGCCATCAACCTGCGTTAACAATGCTAGAAAATGTGTCCTTCTTGAGTTGTTTCTATCTAGTCAACTTCACTTTTGCATAAACAAAATCCCCCCAAAGCTCCCTTTTCATTGCTTTACAAAATAATTATAGGAAAGAAACCCAGTTACCAAGAGGGCTGCAGAGAATGTGAAGGGTAAGTTTATCAGTGAGCTGGCCGTGGCTCTAGTCTGAATTTCACACCAGGACACCTGACATATGGAAGGAAAAAGAGGGAAACGGGGCAGAGATTTAGGAGTTAAAGAGATGAACTGCACAGCAGAAGGAATCTGGAGACACCTCTAGTCATTTAAAGTCAGGGTTTCTAAGTTTATCCCCTCGATGAGTATAAAATGCAACGGGCGAACATCAGGTGTGGAAGAGAGATTGAGACACTGTGGGCCATTTCATAAAACATGCAGACGCTCAGAAATAAAATCCCGGAGCTGTGTGGATGTCTTCCCAGGTGCGTAGGTGAATCGTCAGCTGACTCCCGGGCAGATGCAGCTTGAGAGTAGGTAACTGGGAGCCAGGCCTATCACCCCCGAAAGCGCGTTGTTGATTCAGAGCTATGTGTCTACAAATGAGAAAGGGAAAGGTGAACGTTTCCCAGGCCTGAGTTCTTTATGACAAAACCTTGAGCAACTAGGCAGAAGGAAATTGCATCCTTTTTTTCTTTTTTCAACTCAGACTTCCAGCTAAATGCGTCCAAGTAACATTGGTTGGATTTAATACCAATTTTCAAGCCTACAACGTTCCCCAACATCTCTAGGGCTTTGTGTACAGCAGAGCGTATTTGTGGCTAAAGTGGACATTGCTAACGAGTGAACAATGGATCTCTAACTCATTGTCGTTGTTTCTTTTTAAAATCAACTTCAACTAGAAAGAAGACAAAAAGGGTTTTATTGGGAGAAATTTGAATTGCTGTAACCAGCTGCAAATAAGGCCCTTCGATTGTACTGTAATTACATGATTCTGACGTTTCAAATATGATAATGGTTACCAAAGTCAAATTCTGTTAAAAATATAAATCAAGTAAACAATACGAAACCCAGAGACAGAAGGGCGGGAAAGCCCTCGTGGTTTCATTCCTGCAAGGGTGTCCTTCTAGTCTGAGGACAGAATAAAATGCCAGTGTGTCTTAGATTCCCCTCAATAGTGCCAGTGAAGACCAGAAAGGAGCTGTGGACAGTGTAAATTCCCAGAGGGAAGTGGGAAGGTAGTGGGATCAGTAACTGGGTTCATGACTTGCTCCCCAAGCCCACACTGACCTGAGGAGATAAATCCTGCGCTTTTCCCAGGCCCGTGCAGCTCCACTAAGTTTATGCCCCACGCTCCTGCCCATGAATGAAGGAGGTCCTTGTGAATTATTGGAGCTGTTGCTGCAAAGTTGGAACACCTTGGTTGTCCATTGAACAACAGCGGCAACAACCATAAACCCTCATGGATCACTTAGACTATTCCTGGTGCGTGCTAAGTCCTTGTTGGCTGAACATACGCTCTTGCTGCAGAAAGGATGGTCTCCCAGAAAAAAAGACAGTAGGAAAATGTCAGAAGGTCAAGCCTCCCAAAAGTCACACAGAGGAGAGGAGGGGTCATGGTATCCAGTGAAGGCGGAAGGCCATGCAAATGGGGGAAGAAATCACTGCATTTCTGCAGCTTTGCTGCCGGGCCATCCACCCCAGAAACTTCTTGTCCCTCGGGATCCTCAGGACCTTTGGCCAACCCTTCTCATCTCCCTGGGAATTGTGGGTGTCTGTGGGGTCCCCAGGCTCATCCCCCTGGAAGTTCTACCCCTAATGACCCATCTGGTATTCCCAAGGCTGAGCCATCTGAGTCCTTTCTCTCCACTTACTAAAGGACTCAAAAAACCCTCTTTTGTGAAACTTGCCTCCCTGCTTCTGTTTTTTCTGTCTCCTCTCATGGCCTCTTTGAAAAGCAAGGGAGGCGTAAACACTTTGGGTTTTCTGCAAGGCGTTTTCCTCCGCTCCAGACCCAGACGTCTGCATTCAGCTCTGCTCCATGCGGCCGTAAAGCAGCCGGACTCTCGCGTCGGCGTCTATGCAGTGGCCGGACCCATAAATCGCTCCTCCCCACCTCCCGCAGGAAGCCTCATGGAGCTCTGTCCTGATGCGTGAAAAGCAATTCACTCTTAATTGTCTTTAGAAATGGCTTTCCCGGTGCATCGGTTTGGGACAAGCCTGTTTATCAAGATCCACTGATCCAAGTAATTCACAATCCGACGTTCTGAATGAGGGAAGCGGCTCACTTGCAAGCACCCAGGAGACCAGCCATGGGCTTAGAGACCCCCGTGTTTGGGACTCTCGGTGTTTTGTTTAACAATAATGATGTCTACTTCTTAGGGCTTTTTGTCAGGTTAAAGGACACGCACATATGAAGTTACAAGTAGGTCTGACCTAAAAGGTTTATCGGCAGCTTTTCTATTTTCTATTTTTATTCTTGCTGGGCATGGGGCTTGAACTCAGGGCCTGGGCACTGTGCCTGAGCTCTTCTACTCAAGCCACGTGCTCTACCACTTTGAGCCACAGCACCACTTCCGGTTTTTGAGTTGTTTGTTGGAGATAAGATAAGCCCAGGCTGGCTTTGAACTGTGATCCTTAGATCTCGGCCTCCTGACCAGCTGGGAGTTGGGTGGGGTCCGTGGGAGTTCTCAGAAGTCCTAACAGGGCACCATGAAGACCTTGCTTCTGGTCCAGGACCAGAGAGGGTGCCTGTGTTACCTGCTTTCCTGGTGGCCCCCGAACACCACTGGGTAGCTGGTCCTTGACGCATGCTGACTGCGTGAGTGACAGAGATGGGGAAGGCCATACATATTTGTAAGGCAGAAGCCGACCTCGTTCTCAGCATCCATCCCTGCCCCCCCCCCACGCTATTCCAACTGCCAATGGCTGAGATGGACATTTCTCTCAAGGGCCCAGCAGCTTTGTCTGGTGTTCAGTCTCTTCCTTTCATTTAAATTTGTTTTGCACTTTGCCTGTTGAGCGTCGACAATGAAAGCAACGAACAGATGCCTCTCGGCACAAAAGAGCTTTAATCTTTCACACAACTTTAATTTTATTTTCCCGTTTAATCGTCACCAGCAAATATGTGGGATAAAGATTATTTCTGCCTGCACGGTCCAGTTCCACTGGGAGCGCTGTGGAGTTGAGGCAGAGGGCACACACGCCTGATTGGACTCATCGGTGAGATCGGTTCTGTGGCCCAATGGGCATGCGAGAAACAAATCTCTCATCCAAGGAAGTCGCACTGCAGGAGGAAGCCTCTGCCCAGCTCAAGCACAGAAGGTCAGCCGGGACAGGAAGGCTCAGGGCAGAGCTCAGCGAAGGGCGGAAACACCCCGCCTCTCCAGCAAGAGCAGATCGCGTGTCCAGCCCCACTGGCCGGCAGACGTGGGGACCCCAAGCCGGAAGTCCGTGGGCCGGGAAGCTAGCGGAACGTGAGAAGCTGGCAGGAGACTCCCTTCGGGGACAATAACTGTGATCTTCACTTGCTCATGAGATCCCCACGTTTTCCAAGAAACACCTGGCCTTCTTGTCAAGCTTTTGTTGGTCAACGTTGAGCACTTCATTGACCTAATAACTCAGTTACAACAAAAAAGGGTAACACAGAAGCAGAGTGTGGTCCCAAAGACTTGGGAGGCTGAGGCCGGAGGCTCACCTGAGTCTGGGTATGAGAATGTCGCTTCAGCAACAGAGCAAGAACCTCAAAAAACAAGCCACCACAACCACACCAAAAACCGAAATGAGGGCGTAAATGCAATCCGTACAAACAACTAACAGCAGGGAACACTCAGGAGTAGAAGCTCCTGGGGGACCTTCCAGGGTGGACGGGAGTCGAGGCTCAGGGGGACGGAGGGAGGAGGGACTTCCAAGGGGTACGGTGCCTACTTAGATCCCGTGGTTGTGGCCACAAAGGAACAGGAGACAACAGAGCCACTGCTCTGGACTTCCGAAAGAGACTCAGGATTGGCACTTGTAGACAGGACTTTTTTTATCCTTTAGAATTGTTCTACTGGTTCATTTGAACACTTTCAACATGAAACACAGTGTCCTCCATGTCCTCACATTCGATCCGCCGTTAGCTCATTCGCTCATTCGCTCAACATACGCTTCACCTTTGCATACACGCTTGAGTAGTCCAGCTTCTGAGAGCCATCCCTACTGAGATTACACGAACCCTTCGTGGTTGAAGAGACTTAAATCCCAGCACCCCAATGGGTCTGTTTGTCCAAGGAAAGGAAGGGAACTGATTGTGAAGGAGATCGGGTATGGGTAGCTCACTGTAACTCACCGATGGAAGCCAGGGGCTTGGTTGCACAGATGGATTCTGTGGTTATTTTTCTTCACTTAACAAGCCCTACTTTCCCTCCCTGGAACTTCCACAGGTCTGAAACACTGTTAGTCTATCATTTTTTTGCATGGACTTTCTACATACACTTTCTCTGAGGCAAAAATTAGATTTACATTCAATCTGTCTTTCTGTGCTCCTGTCTAATAGGCAAATGGAACCATCCGATTTGAAGGAATGAGGTTAACTGGATGAGACACAGCTCCACCCCAGACTCCTCCTTTAATTGCTGTCGTGAAAGTGACAGGAAACATTATCGGCCGTGTC
The DNA here is from genome assembly GCF_024711535.1 of Dipodomys merriami. Taxonomy (NCBI): domain Eukaryota; kingdom Metazoa; phylum Chordata; class Mammalia; order Rodentia; family Heteromyidae; genus Dipodomys; species Dipodomys merriami. The sequence continues at coordinate 1,682,236 of NW_027202971.1, forward strand.
CCAACAGGCTTAACAAACATCCTCAAAATGGCCCTGGGGGAACACACATTGATTTAGTGGCTGGATGCACAGCCTTAAAGAGCGAGTGACTGAAGATTCCTTTTAACATTGCTTATAAATTAACCACAGCCCCTTGGACAGCCCCCCCTTCTGGGACCGGGGGGCTAGCAATCTATTTCCATTTGCTGCTATCCCTAGCAGAGGGGGCTATTTACCATGGAACCAAGAAGCTCAGCCATCTGGATCTCCAGTCTCTTCTCCCGGTGCTCCAGTTGCTCCTCGAGCTCTTATTCTGTTCCGAGAGCCAAGCATTCGGCGCTGGAGGGATTTCTCTCTGTCTGAGATAAATGCATTTAACTCAATCTAGAGAGTTATTGTTCTGAGGCCGGAATATTTTCAGCTCATCTCCGCGCTTGTGTTTCCCATTGTTTAGTGTGTTATTTATCTCTCGCGGAGAGTGGCAGAATCTCTCCGACACTCTAAGAAAACAGAAGAAATAAGGAAAACGCCAGCAGGCCTCCCTCCACATACCTTTTTATTTTACCTGTCACAGCACAGTGGCAAAACAAATATAACGATTCTATAAATAATCCGTTGAGTGGCAGAGCCCGGATCTCCGGTGGTTTTCACGTACTGTTTACTCTTCACGCGCCTCTCCTGCATTCTTTGCACCGTGGATTTCCTAAAGCCAATCATACTCCTTTTTGTTGTTGCTGTTCAGAAGAAAACCTTGACTAGCACAAACCCACGAGGCAAACCTTTGATGGGACACGAGGGCCGTTGGTGCCCAGTGCCCTCTGCTGTGACAACTTAATCCGAGCAAATCCAGATCCTCAGTCGGTCCTCCAGCCGCTCAGCGACAGCAGGAAAGCTGCCCCCAACGCTGTGGGAGACCTGTCAAGGCTTCTGCTTACTCTCCTTCTTTGATACAGGGAAATGCCCAGGCCTGCCTCCTGCCTTGTATCTAGAAGGTGTAGGAAAGCTGGCCTGCTTCGGTCCCACGCTAATATAGGCGGGAAACCCAGCCTGGCAAAGCATGCGGCCTTGGCACCCTCCATGAGCACTTGGCACCAGAGCCCTTCCAATATGGCCGGTGTGCTGGGCCACTGTACTGGTTACCAGGGGGAAACGGACAGAGAGAGAGAAAGAGGGGGGAAAAAACAATTTCAACTTCATTCCTCTTTCTCATGGTGATAAAATTTGAATAGCAAACTGGCGATCAAAACCGTTTGGTGTCAGCGTCACCATGATCTGGTTCCAGAACTTTCTACCCCTTTGAACACCTCTGTACTCTTGAGCAGGGATTCCATACCCTCCCTACTCCCTGGTCCTTGTCAGTCTCTGAGAGAGGAGAGGGAAGGCAGCCAGGTGTTGGGGGGGGAGATGGATTCCACCTCGTTTACTTATTCACTTTTCATGTTATTGTGCTTTGTTTTTCCCTTTAAATTTCACTTGCAACAGCGACAGAAAGAAGCAACGCCAGGAGTTCCGTCACAGGGAAAACGTTAAGTCGCTCTAAGGAAGGATGCCGTAGCTATGGTGTCCACGCGGCGGGACAGGGAAACGGTGCAGTACTGCGCTGATGTTGGATTTCTCCTTCGCTTTGTCGAGTACCTGCTGTTACAGCGTGAGCGCGGCGATCGCACAGCTGCACGGGCTGCGGGCCGCGGGGTCCCCGTGTCACACGCTTTCCCCCAGAGCCTGCTCTTCTTCTCCTCCTGACTGTTTCCCATTGATTTCCCCAGCTGTTTCCTCTGCCTCATTAGACCCATAGAGACTTTGGAAAGCAGAGTGGTGGGGAGCGGGGGCTCCTGGGGTAGCCAGGCCACCTTCCCCCCCCCCCCCGTCCTCTCTCCTTTCCCACGGACACTCCCTCCGTGCCTTGGTGCCTGGTGTCCCCAGCATGACACGACTTTGAAACTCAAGCCCTACATCCTGAGAGCCCCTAAGACAGGGATGACCTGCGAGCCATGCCTGCCTGGCCCAGGAGGTGACTCTTCATGAGAGCGTTGATTAAGTCCCCGCATTCGCTTTTTCTGTCCGACAGTATGAACTCAGTCTGCTGTCATCCTGCATTTCCATTGGATGCTTGGAGCTCTGGGCGCCATTTTGTAACTACGAACCTAAAAGCTTATGGACTAAACTCACTAATTGATAACAAGAAGAAAAGACGCTGGGCCCTAGACACCACTGCTGCGCTGGTAACCGGGGCTGAAATTGTGCCCTGTAGGGCTTCCTGCAGGGCTATATACTGCTCACGTCACACGTGCCAGTACTTGGCATTGCGATAGCAAGCATCAGGTGGCCCACAGGAAAACAATTTCCTAATTGCAAAGGAGACCCACCATATAGAGGCTCAGCTTGGGATGGATGCATCCTCCCCTGGGATCCCCCAACCCAAAAGGCCAGACACGACCTTGGTCACCTAAGTGGGACCTTGACTACAGCTCAGTCACGTTGCACTCACCAGTGTGGCTCACAAGCCCTTTTCCTGCGTGTGCAAGCATCCCTGAGCAGGCCCAGAAAGGGACAAAGCCCAGACCAAGTCTCCAGCTGTACTTCAGGAGAATGGCCTAGAGTTCTGTGTAGTAGACACGTCAATGAGAAAAGAGGGAAACAAGGGAGGACAGCGCCGTCCCTTGGGGAAGGAGGCCGAGGGCCCATTGCCGTGCGAGGGGCTTCCACCCAAGCCCACAATCGCCTAGAAAATCGCACATGGAGCATATTGAAGTGATTTTTTTCCCTGCCTGATTGGTAGCGAGGCAGAAAGCCCCAAGTCCCTGCAGCAGACTGCAAATATAAATCACTATTTTCCAGTTCAGAACTCTCCATTTGTCTTCAAAGCCCAGTCTGAATTCAGCTCGCGGATGGATTTCTGTCTGGGGCCCCTCTGCGGTGCCTGGCCTGCATCCTCAATGGCTCTCGCCCGGCCCTGACAGCCATGGCCTCCATTCCACTGCCTGATGACAAAGAGAGAGTCCTTAGCAATCGCTCCGTTTAAAAAAACAAAACAAACGAAACGGAGAGGACATATTGCCAGCGTTTAGATGCCCATCGTTTACAGCCGTGAGCAGCGTGCAAACGGGTAAAAAGAAGACCACGGTGCTCCACAGCCACAGGGCCGCTCCCCAGGTGAGCAGCCAACCATCACCCCCGCGGGCTCCAGCGGCCCGCGCTCCGTCCCATGGTGAGGCTGAGGCTGAGGTCAGGCCCTGCCACTGGGCCTTCTGCCCAAGGGAGCCCCTCAGGGCGGACCGTGGAGTCTGCACACACACAGAACTTTCCAGGTACCTAAACAAGTTCACTTACCAAAGAATCCATTGCAAACCTTCCAACATGGACTAAAACCCGCGTGGCTTGGTTTCCTCCTCTCACCGGGAGCTGGTCAACTATGATGACCGCGGACAGGGAGGGGGGCGACAGGCTAGGGTCGCCTGCTTCTCGTGGTGTCCGGCAGAGCCGCGTGGCCTGCTTCATTTTCCACGCTCGACCCCTCTTCACGTGGCTCTGGATGAGCGTGCCAGGTCGGTGCTCAGAAACGGGATGGAGTGCCCAGCCTGGGGGCGGGCTCTGAAATGAACCGAATTTGCCTGTTTGAAACAATAGCACTCCTTCCTAAAGACAGTCACTGCCATCATTACCCTGATCTTCACCATCACTGCCGCTGCCGCCACCACCACCACCGCCGCCATCACCACCACCACCGCCACCACCATCACCATCACCACCCCCCTCACCATCACCACCCCCCCACCATCTCCACCATCACCACCACCACCACCATTGTCATCACCATCTTCACACCACCATGTCTCTGTGAGACGGCCAGGCCTCTGATCTTCCCAGAAGCCCTTGTCCGTGTCCCTAGGCGCAGTTTCATGAGGAAGCCTCCACTTCTGTTACATCCCCAGGAGCCGCCACCGGCAGGTCGGCTTGCCCAGGCTCGTGGAAGATGAGATGGGAGGGGTGATTAATTTCTCCACGGAGTGTCTAACCCTTGAGTCGGTCTCTTCTGTGCTGAGTGAACAGGAAGCAAATGCTTTGAAGATGATGCGTGAGGCGGAGGTGAATCTGCCGGGGCATGGCGGACGCCGCGCCAATGACCTGCGGTGGGCAGACCGGACGTCCCTCCCCGAGGCCATCCAGGCTCCCATCCCCCATGGTGTCCGCCCTGCCAGGGTGAACTGCACCGCTCACCGCGGCTCGGTGGCCACACTCACGACCCACCGTGCAGAGAGGAGCTTGTAGGCAGAGGTAGACGTACACTGTCCCCAGAGATGGTACACAGAGCGCGTTCACGCAGGCCATGACTAGCCTGGGCATTGAGAAATAGCACACTGCGCCAGAAGTGCCGTGCGGGAGACCCGGGCGCACGCGCGCGATCCAGACCTTCTAGTGCTCTGGAAACACAGGGGTGTGTGATCCAGAAGGACTTGTACTGCTCTGGAAACCTGGGTGTGTGTGATCCAGGAAAACTTCTAGTGCTCAGGAAAAGGCATTCTGAGCCACACACAGGCAAGCCAGCAGGGCCGTGTGGAGTGTGCTTCACAAGCATGCCCAGAGACATGTAATGGACAAATAAGTAGTGACATTTTCTCACACTGATACCAACACTGATGTCAGTGAGAGTCACGAAAACACGCCCAAGGCCAGGGATGCGGCTCAGTACTGCTGCATTGAGCCGCAAAGACCAGCACCCACGATGCAGCGCATCCTAAGACGGGCCGGCCCCATCTATGCTGTGAGAGATAAAATCCGCAGTGACGTGCAGGGGAAGGGGGTGAGGGAGGCCCCGGCTCGGATGATCAATCTTGATGCTGGTGGGATCGGAAAGTCTCCTTGCTGGAAATCCAAACACACACACACACACACACACACACACACACACACACACACACACACACACACACGCAGCAACAAAAGCTATCGGTGCGATGGCTCCCTTCTCTTGCCGGTTTCTGAATACCTCATCTTCCTCCCAGGTTCTCGTACCCCACGCCTGTCTTCCTAAGTCAGCTCTCTGTCAAAGTGTCTTCCTTTGTAAACTGTCCTGCTCCGATTCTGAGCGGTGAAACCCAACTCCTACAGCTCCCGGTTCTATGGAGAGTGCCCACGGATCTGCACACACCGGGGCAGCTGGTGGACGCACCGGGCACGGCACAGGACGGTAACACGGTGTGGACGCACACACAGAGCTGTGGGGTGGCTCGAACTCCCCACAGAACCGGCTTCCTGGCTTCGGGCCCGTGAACATTTTCATTCGCCGCAGGGCAAACAGAATCGCGCCCCGTGCTTGGAAATGTCAGGCCACGCACCGGGCGCCTGGCTATGGCCGGGTCTAACCACTCCCGCCTTGGGACCCTCGCGTCATCTTGTCAAGAGTGGCCCATGCAAAGGGCGGTGCTGAGGCAGGCCGTGGCTCGTGGGACCTCGTTAATCACGGGTTTGGAGGCGGGGGCTGAGCTCTGGCGCCCCGCTCCCCCGCCCCCACCCCGGGAGCTCTGCAGATGGGGGAGCTGACCAGAGCCTCCTTCCTAGCTGAGCTCGTGTTCTACCTCATCCGATGTTTTCTTTCACAGTTGACTTGCGCCTCCACGCTGAAAGCCAAAGACCCATTAGGGAACGCAGGGAAGGCTAGGTGTCAGGGCAACATTCTCCCAGGTTTACGGTGAACCACTCAGATCTGTCAAACGCTGGGTCTTTACCCTACGATAAGAAGCAGGCACTGAAAAAGGAGAGGAGAAAGAATCAGCCAGCAGGGCAATGCTCGGGGCTCCAGCAGCCTACGGGGGAATCTGCGGCTCGCTCCTCCCAACCCTCGGCTGCTACATCCACGTTAACGGGTAATTTATGGATGCAATTAATAGGACCCAATCAAGCAAGGCCGTGCGCACTGTGCTGTGTGTAACAACAGATGTTTCCAGTAGTGGCTGTGTTAGAATAATAACAACACGGAAATAAACGCCCGGTTGTCAGTCCTGTGGCGTGAGCACTAACAAGACGGATAGATTCACCGCTAGAACCTGGGCCAGGCGCCGGGGAGACGCTCCGAGTGTGGTGCCGGGACTAGCCTTTGTTCCCTTACCCCACTGGGCCACCTTGTCCAGTTCTGGGCCTCGGTTCTAGTTTGTTCCTAGGATGCCTTCCCATCTAGGGAAAAATATTCTTAAAAACATTGCGGTGTTCTGTGCCCTTTGCCTTGTCTATAAGTTTATCCGATCTGTGGGAGGGAAAGGCAGCTCGGCACCAGCAGGACAAAGGATGATCTCCTGCAACCATGACACTCACTAGACACCACGGTGGAAATGAGCTATACAACCTGGGGAGGGGAGGAAGTGGGGAGGGGTGCGCTGGAGAAAATGTGCTCATTACCTCACTTTGGTAACCCCAAGCCGTATTTAAAACAACAACAACAACAAACCCATTGTGGTAGCTATAGCTGCCCTGGATCTGCCCCCAGAGCGCCCCGGCCGGCCGCTGGCCGCCACCCAGGGCTTCTCAGCTCAGCGGAGGGGTGGGCTCCGTGCCCCTGCCGGGTCCTGGGGGACAGGTGTGTGCCCGCCCCCACCGCCCCGTGGCCTCCTCGGTGGGACGCAGACTCACATCTGCGTCTCCTCACCAGAGACCCCGGCCTCCTAGCAAAGATTCACAAGGAGAGCGGGCAAGGCCCAGGCCAGATTCAAGCGCGGTCACGCTGCGGCTGCTGCCCGGCCCTCCTGGGTCCTGGGCAGTGTGGGGGAGGGGCGCAGACGCCTTCACCGGCTGGCCCGGGGCTGACGCCGAGCGGAGTCCCCCCTCAGGGGCTGTGTCTGTGTGTGTGGAGATTCCCCCTCCCCCATTGCACACCCGCGGCTCTCTGGCTTCAGAGAGGTTGCTGGCTGTGGGGCAAATGCCGGTTCACCTCTCAGAGCGTCTTAGAGCCAGCCTGATTTTGAACCTCACCTCTGTCCTTCGCTAGGCGGCCTTACGCTCGTGCAAGGGTGTCACCAACGTGATGTCCCAGCCGGGGAAGGAGGCGAGCAGCCGGGACTCAGCCCCAAATCCATGGCGCCCCGAAGCTCATGCTCTGGGCCGTTTCCCACCAGGACCCCAGCGGCCCGGTGGCCCCAGTCTGCCGATGGCCCTGGACCAGAGGCGGTCAGGATGGGGAGTGAGCGACACAGGAAGGGCAGGCTGGCCTTCCCTCCGGCAGGGGTCGCTCAGGCCCCTCCAGCGGATTCCCGTCTCCAGCCCCTCAGGTGACCCCCGTCTTCCCAATAGTGTGGGCGGCGCGGGGAGATCTTTGTCCAAGTTTCTCAGATGTAACTGCCAGATTGTCAACTTCCTTTTCGTATTTTTGAGACAGGGCCTTCCAGGGGAGCTCAGATTGGCCTTGAACCCTGGATCCTCCTGTCTCAACCTCCTGAGCGCCTGGAATTCAGGTACGCATTGTCATGCCCAGCGTTTTCTGAGGAGTGCTGGCTTATTCGGTGTGGAGATTATTCGTTCCAGCTCCAAGTGGCTCATTTATTCTGATTTTGTTCAGAAAGCTTGCAATGCATTTCTTGACTTTATCCTTCTGGAATTAAAGAATACATTTTTAAAAGAACATAGTAGCAATCCTCAATCTCTTCTAAAGATGTAGAAAATTCCACTTAATCTGACGGCCTTGGTGTGTTCCTCCTCTCTACGCTCCTAGCTCAGTCCTGACTTTCATTTGATGGGGAGTGGAGTGATCTTCAAGGTCGGTTCGGTCCGTCCTGTTTGCTCCAGGGTGGCGGGGAAGATGGAGTGATCTCAGGGGACTCTCAGTGATGTTGTCCAAACTCTGTTTCCCAGCAAACAGAATCGAGGTGACTTCCTAGGGTCAGGTTCAACGCTACCGCCTGTTCTTCCAGCTCGAAACCACAGCAACTGAATTGCTCACTACAGTCGTAAGTGAATGCGGAGACTTGGGGAGTATCCCAAATCCTGCAGCTAGCCAGCTCAAGTACCTTGTTTCCGCCCGTCCCTCCTCCACCTAAGACGGTGACCCAGAAATCCGACAAGCTCAAGGAGCCTGGGCCGCTTCCTCCGCAGCGTTTCCCCTCCAACACAGACGTCCCAAACGCTCGCCATGCTTCTGCGAGTCATAAGTAATCGGAAGAAGTGGGAAATCTCCTGCCTGCACGTAGGGGAAAAGAAAATTAAAATTACCAAGCGTTATAGTTCTCAGACTGAAATATGTCCACTGTAAATCCCCGCTTTTGCTTTGCAGTCCAAGTGTAAAGTGAACTCTAGTCCCTGAGGCTGTGGAGAAGGAAGGGGAATGTCTGCTGAGGTTTTTGGGGCACGTCTCTTTCCACCTCGCCCATCTTCCGGAGCAGCAGAGCAGATACCGCAGGCCGACGCTCACGTCCGCAAACCAGAGGAATCTGCTCTGTGGCAGCGCCCCCTTCGGATGTATTGCTTCCTAGTCGGCCTCGTCTACCACGATGGGTGTCATTAATCTATTAAAGCAAAAACCTTGAAGTACCTGGAATTCATTCGGCTCTAACCTCCGAGTATGGGAATGGAAATCTTGTTTCTCATGCTAATTCCACCGACAGTTCAATCTGAACGAAACTCACGATTCAACTTGTACAGCAGGAGGGCAGCGCTGGAAGGGGAACTGAGGCCTTATTTGAGATCACCATCCGCCGCCACCGGCCGTTCGCATCGGTAGCAAGGTCCACGTCTTGTTCCTGCTTTTCATGGGTGGGGAAAGCCACAGGCTTGTCGCTGCCCTTTGCTGAAATTGAGGCCAGAAGTGAAATCCAGGCTGGGGAGGGGGCGTTGTGATGGAAACCTGATCAGCATGGGCGGGCGGGGAGGCAGCAATGGAGGCTGGCACCCTGGAGGAAGGAAACAAAACGCTCAGTGTGGTGGCGCTCTGGTGATTCCATCAGCTCCAAGGGCTGCTCACGGCCGCCCCCTCTCCACCTCCTGACCAGCCCCAGGGCTGTGGGAAACACGGCGGCGTCAAAGCCAAATGGCGGGGAAGGAATGGAAGCAGGGCAGAGAGAAATGGAGGGACATGTACCAGTACTTACTTTTGTCTTTTCAGTTTTCCTACTTTTCTTTTGGATCTACCCCCATCTGATACCCATTTTCTGATGTCTATCCAGAATGAGGGGGGAAAAAATCAACTAAAATGAATAACATGATCTTAAAGAGAGTCTTAAGTACGTGGTTTGATAAACATTGTGACAGGCCAGGCAAACATCGTCTCAGTGTTGAAGGCGACGTTGAACATGGAGAGACGCCTTGTTCAGAGAAGTGGGAGTCCAAGGCACAGCTTTGAGCTCCATCCAAATTCACTCTGGGTGAACTTTCTCAGCATGTGTTTATTGTTCCACAGCTCTTACAAATACCACGTTGTCATTTTTCATGGGCCACGGTTGATTTCTGTCATATTGCTCCCATTTCTGGAAGTAAACAGAGACATCAGGAGTGGTGATGAACAATAGTAGGATTTCCTGACTTAAAATCTGGTGTTAAGAGTCTACAAGCTTGTGAATGTGTGTGTGTGTGTGTGTGTGTGTGTGTGTGTGTGTGTGTGTGTGTTGCATTTGCTAAAGCTTTTTCTAAAGTTTCTACCGCCCAGACTCTCTGAAGCTCCCTGGTTTGGCTGAAATATTTTATGTCACCTCAGTATTTTTTTTAAAAAGGTCAAATCTGTTCACTACGTGGTAATGGCATTTGTGGAGCTGTGGGGCCCGGGGGTGTGGTGACATGGGGTGACCCCAAGCAGACAGGGCGTGAGAACATGTCATCACAGAGGAGACGTGCTCTCTCCTTTTCAATTATTTTTCAATCCCTCACATTACAGCAAGGGAGACAGTCTCATTTTGAGGACAGAAAGCATTACCCACTCTGAATCTTGCTAGAACTGTTTTTAACCAGAGACCCGCCTCAGACCGGAGGACGGAGGGGAAGGAGGTCCTGTGTGGGGCAGACAGCGTGGGTCCCCCGGGGCTGACGGCCCGAGCCGGCCCGAGCCGGAGAGCGCAGAGCGCTGGGGCTGCGGAGTCCCGCCGGCTGGAGGGGCTCGGGCTGTCTTTCGTAGGGAGCGGGTTGATGCAGGAGCCCCTGCCTGGGATGGGTGGCTTTGGCGTTAATTAACTGAAGTGAGTGTTCTCAGCAGTGAACATGGGTCATACCCAGCAACGCCTTCTTTCGGACTTTGGTATGGAAGAGCGTGCAATGACCCTGCGCGGCGATCACCGTTGCCTTCCAGCCCTTCGGCCCCTGGTCTCAGGACGTTCATCCCTTTCCCCCTCTGACCTCTGTGCAGTCTTTTGTTTTTTAAACTTCAGTAACTAAAGTATGTGTTCTAGAGAAAACTTCTGATGCTTATCCTTTCGATCCTGGCTTGTCGCTTAACATGGTGATTTCCATGCCCATCCCTTTTCACGCACACAGCATAATTCCACTCACCTTCTTTCTGGCTGAATAAAAGTCCATCCCGGGAGTGTTCCTCGCAGAGGGCAGAGCCTGTGACCTCAGCTCGGGGAGGCTCGGCCCCGGGGCCCAGGACTCCTAGCTCCAGCTCGGGTCTGTGGACGTGAGCGCGGTCAGTCCTGGGAAGCTGGGTGGCCGTGCCGTGGCTTCTCCAGACTGGATTTCCTGTCATCAGCCGTGTCCACGGGCCCCGGGCAGCGCGTGGCACTGGTGGTTGGACGGGGCTGTCCTCTTCCTGGGCTCCGTGGGCTGCCAGTCAGCAGGACTCGTGTTGCTTCTGGTAATGGCAGCAGGCTGAAACAGTTTTCCTATTTCATCAGGGCATTAAAGGGCAAGCCCAGGGCATTCCTGCAAGCCTTAGTATGTGATAAATCTCCTCATTCTCTCTCTGCCTGTCTCCTTTTGTCTCTCTGTGTCTCTCTGTCTCTGTCTGTCTCTGTCTCCCTGTCTGTCTCTGTCTCCCTGTCTGTCTCTGTCTCCCTGTCTGCTCTGTCTGCTCTGTCTCTCTGTCTCTCTGTCTGTCTCTGTCTCCCCATCTGTCTGTGTCTCTCTGTCTCTCTCTGTCTCCCTGTCTGTCTCTGTCTCTCTGTCTCTCTGTCTCTCTCTGGACAATGGCTGCTACCCTATTGACAAGAGAACTAGGAAAACTTTAGCCATTGGTAAAAAGCACAGTGGAATCCAAATGTGACTCCATCCCTGACCTTGACCTTGTCGGAAAGGTCGCTGGAGTCCGGTGAGTAGCCTGTGATGCTCACCCTCCCCCCCCTGCACATGCCCACTGTGCCGTCTGTCCGTCTGTCCTAACCCGGGCCTCAGCCTCAGCGGGCCTCCCCACGATCCTTCCACAAGCCAGGCTCCCCTCCTCCTCGGATCCGCTAAAACACGCTTCCTCTGGGTGTCTGCACGCTTCATTTGTTTTCTTGTTGCTACTTTGTCAGTGTAACTTTGCTGAAACCCCATCTTCCCACATCAAAATGGGAATCCCTCGTTCCCTACTATATTTTACCCTAATATGTTTCATCTAATAGTATATATAATATGTGATTATATATGCTATATCTCATACACACATATGTATAATACATACATATATGCATATATATTGGGTTTATTGTCCTCACCTTCCATTACAATGTAAAGGACACAGAGTCAGGGATTTCTGTTTTTCTTCTCCACATCTCCACTTCCTGGAAAGGCTGGACACTGCACTGATACACATTAAATAAATAAATAGATCGGAGACGAGAGAGCACCGCCAGCCAGGATCGCGTATGAGATCCCCTCAGGGTGATTTTCATACGTACGGCTTCTCCGTCAAGGAACACACACACTCCCACATCTCCCGAAGTCAAAAGAAACAATATGAAAATAACAGAGCGGGATGCGCCTGTCTGGGGCCAGGAAGGGTTTCCCATGCAACAGTACCCTGCGCCTGCTCCCAATGACGCTCATCCCTTCTGCAGGGGACCCCGTGGACATTTAGCAGATATTTTAACAACGGGCCCCTCAGTCCCCTAGGGAAGGAACCAGAGCCACGGCGTGTGTGTGTGTGTGTGTGTGTGTGTGTGTAAAAGGATCATCAACGAAGCATCCTTGATACAAAGAGGGCATGTGTGTGTGTGTGTGTGTGTGGTGTGTGTGTGTGTATGTGTGTGTATGTATGTGTATGTATGTGTGGTGTGTGTGTATGTGTGTGTATGTGTGTGTGGTGTGTGTGGCGTGTGTGTGTATGTGTGTGTATGTGTGTGTGGTGTGTGTGGTGTGTGTGTGTATGTGTGTGTGGTGTGTGTGTGGTGTGTGTGTGTATGTGTGTGTGTGGTGTGTGTGGGGGTGTGTGTATGTGTGTGTATGTGTGTGTGTATGTGTGTGGTGTGTGTGGCGTGTGTGTGTGTGTGGTGTGTGTGTGGGGGTGTGTATGGGAGGGTGTGGGGGATGTGTGTGGGGGGTGTGGTGGTGTGTGTGTGTGTGGTGTGTGTGTGTGTGGTGTGTGTGGCGTGTGTGTGTATGTGTGTGTATGTATGTGTGGTGTGTGTGTATGTGTGTGTATGTATGTGTGTGTGGTGTGTGTGGCGTGTGTGTATGTGTGTGTATGTGTGTGTGTATGTGTGTGGTGTGTGTGGCGTGTGTGTGTGTGGTGTGTGGGGGGGGTGTGTATGGGAGGGTGTGGGGGATGTGTGTGGGGGGTGTGGTGGTGTGTGTGTGTGTGGTGTGTGTGTGTGTGTGGTGTGTGTGGCGTGTGTGTGTATGTGTGTGTATGTATGTGTGGTGTGTGTGTATGTGTGTGTATGTATGTGTGTGTAGTGTGTGTGGCGTGTGTGTATGTGTGTGTATGTGTGTGTGTATGTGTGTGGTGTGTGTGGCGTGTGTGTGTGTGGTGTGTGGGGGGGTGTGTATGGGAGGGTGTGGGGGATGTGTGGGGGGGTGTGGTGGTGTGTGTGTGTGTGTGTGGTGTGTGTGTGTGTAAAAGGATCATCAACCAAACATCCTCGATACAAAGAGGGAAGCATTCCAAATTCCAACCAAAGGTTTAGCAAAAACAGCGCCTGTCTGTGGAGCCCAGAGTGGACACACCGTTCAACTGTGCCTAGAAGGTGCTGTGGGTGTGGCGGTGGGTCCCAGGCTCTGGGCCTGGTCCACTGTGCTGCCCCAGCTCTCCCTTGGCCTCACGAACCTCCAGAGCGGAGCTCGGCCTCTCGCTCCTCTCCCGGTGGCCCGGCCATGTGATTTGCTCTGATCTGGGTCAGCTGGGTAGTGGGGACCTGTGCGTCTCAGAGCCGGGGTCTGGGTAGGGCTGCTTCCTCCCCGGCCCTCCGGCGTCCTCTCGGGTGGGAGGGGTCGGCTGCCTTCTGGGTCTTCACGGGGACATCCACCTTTGCCTCAGTGGCGAGGTTTCGTTCCTGTTTTAGAGCTGAATAATGTAAATTAGCCCAGCCAATATAGGACACGGAGTGGAGGAGTCACACACAAAAATTCAAAAATAGAACTACCCACCGATCCAACGTTCTACTTCAGAGTATATACCAAAAGAAATCAAATTAGCTCGACATCGAAGAGGCATTGACGCTCCAGACGCACAGCAGCGGTGTGGTTTAGAACCGTGAAGACTCGGGGTTGACATGAACAGCCCAGGATGGGTGAATGGGTATAGAAGGTGTGCACACACACACACACACGCACACACGCACACACACACACACACTCAACACAGAGAGAGTAGCACTGATTGCTTGTTTTGTAAAGCGCAGCAAAACTCTCCTGGAACTTCTGTCTTTTAGCTAACCATGAAGAGGCAGCCGGCGCTTTCCCACACAGAGCGGGCCCGAGCCACGCAGGCGAAGCTCTGCCCTCCGTCTCTGCTGCGTGGACAGGGAAGGGCCACCCGGCTGGCCGTTCTCTTAGGGAACGGACTAACTGATGCTCACCGGGGAGTGTGCTGAGAATGTTTCCCGTTCCACGTGTATAAACCCGTTTAATGTTCTGCAAACCTCTCAGAGCCACCACACGAAAGCACCCACCTAGCACGGATCCAGGGGCAGGGCTGAGGAAGGCAAGGTCAACAGAACCGCCAGGCTCCGGGCTTGGGGCTGTGCGGGGCCCGGTGGGCCACAGGTGCAGCCTTCCACTGCTGCTCCACTTAGGGGAAACCAGGATCACCTGGCCGTGCTCCAGGCCCTGGGCTGGAGAAGCCGGGCAGGTGTGGGGAGCCCTCTGGGGCCTGGGCCGGACCCGCCCTGGCGGCCACAGCCTGGTCTGCCAGCGCCATCTGGTGGGCAGCACCAGAGTGTCACCCACAGCTCCCTGGGAGAAGAGAAACCAAAGCGAATTAAACATCACCGTCCTCACCCACCGTTTGCAAAGTGAAAGCTGTTCGTGTAGAGGGCGGTTTGCTGGGCGGCGTGGAGGTGAAGCAGGGGCAGCTCCTTGGAACGCCCGCGGCTGACCTGTGGCTTCGTGGCCTGGAGCACAGGGAAGGAATCGTGGCCACATTACAAGGCCCCGTTTGTTGTTAACTAAATTCCAAGCATCCTTATAAAATAAGGATAAAAAGAAGGTGCTAGATTCATCTCTGCGCTGTGCGTTTCTGTTTTCTTAACCCCCAAACTCAACTGTGTGGGTTGTTTACTGGGGATTTCACAATTCTGCATGCGGAAAAGGAAGCCCCGTCCCCACAGCCCGGGGCCTTTAGCACTCTGAGGGCAGGTTTTTAACTGCCTGAGCCTTGACCTCCCTGCACCATGGGCTCCTCCCCTTTCCCCAGCTGTGAGGAGTGCACGGCGATCCCGTTCCAGGCAGGTACAGTTCCGGGCGGTACATCCGGGCAGACTCCCAGTGAAGAAGGATGGAGGGAGAATTCAGGTCCTCCGCCCCGCAGGAACACTTGCATATGTATGACTCTGCATTGTGATAAATAATCCAGTCACCTGTCAACAGGAAAGGTGATCTTTTAGAGAAAATGATTGTTTCTCAACACAGAATCCGGATTTTTTTTTTTTTTACCACCTATAAAAGGAATGCAAACCAGGGGCATAAAATTCCTCCCATAATTGTTATGTGTTGCCATTCAGGCTCATCACCCAGCAAAACGGAACACGCCAGGGCAGAAGGCCTTGATGGGCTGTTTTGCGAGTGGGTCATACATATTCATGGTATCGAAGCGTGCCACGTCCCTGCCATGGAAAAACCCAGAATTCCACCCTTGGTTCCTCTGATCACAAGCTGCTCCGTCTCCCCCGAGCTCACTCGGCTGCGACAGCACCTGACACGAGCGTCAGAAATGCGTGCTGAGCGGGCACAGGTCACGGAAGCAAATGTCTCCAACGGCTTCTCCATTTCCTTTTCTCCCTAGCTGACTTCCTCTGTGCTCTGGTGTGTGCTCAGGTGTGACTTCCTCTGTGCTGTGGTGTGTGCTCGAGTGTGACTTCCCTCTGTGCTGTGGTGTGTGCTCGGGTGTGACTTCCCTCTGTGTTCTGTGGTGTGTGCTGGGGTGTGACTTCCCTCTGTTCTGTGGTGTGGGCTCAGGTGTGACTTCCCTCTGTGCTGTGGTGTGTGCTGGGGTGTGACTTCCCTCTGTGTTCTTTGGTGTGTTCTCGGGTGTGACTTCCCTCTGTGCTGTGGTGTGTGATGGGGTGTGACTTCCCTCTGTGTTCTGTGGTGTGGGCTCAGGTGTGACTTCCCTCTGTGTTCTGTGGTGTGTGCTCGGGTGTGACTCCCTCTGTGCTGTGGTGTGTGCTGGGGTGTGACTTCCTCTGTGCTCTGGTGTGTGCTCGAGTGTGACTTCCCTCTGTGCTGTGGTGTGTGCTCGAGTGTGACTTCCCTCTGTGCTCTGGTGTGTGCTCGGGTGTGACTTCCCTCTGTGTTCTGTGGTGTGTTCTGGGGTGTGACTTCCCTCTGTGCTGTGGTGTGTGCTCAGGTGTGACTTCCTCTGTGCTGTGGCGTGTGCTCAGGTGTGACTTCCTCTGTGCTGTGGCGTGTGCTCAGGTGTGACTTCCTCTGTGCTGTGGTGTGTGCTCGGGTATGACTTCCCTCTGTGCTGTGGTGTGTGCTGGGGTGTGACTTCCCTCTGTGCTGTGGTGTGTGCTGCGGTGTAACTTCCTCTGTGCTGTGGTGTGTGCTCAGGTGTGACTTCCTCTGTGTTCTGTGATGTGTGCTCAGGTGTGACTTCCTCTGTGCTGTGGTGTGTGCTCGGGTGTGACTTCCCTCTGTGCTGTGGTGTGTGCTCGGGTGTGACTTCCCTCTGTGCTGTGGTGTGTGCTCGGGTGTGACTTCCCTCTGTGCTGTGGTGTGTGCCGGGGTGTGACTTCCTCTGTGCTGTGGCGTGTGCTCGAGTGTGACTTCCCTCTGTGTTCTGTGGTGTGTGCTCGGGTGTGACTTCCCTCTGTGCTGTGGTGTGTGCTCGGGTGTGACTTCCTCTGTGTTCTGGTGTGTGCTGGGGTGTGACTTCCTCTGTGCTGTGGTGTGTGCTGAGGTGTGACTTCCTCTGTGTTCTGTGATGTGTGCTTGGGTGTGACTTCCTCTGTGCTGTGGTGTGTGCTCGGGTGTGACTTCCCTCTGTGCTGTGGTGTGTGCTCGGGTGTGACTTCCTCTGTGTTCTGGTGTGTGCTGGGGTGTGACTTCCCTCTGTGTTCTGTAGTGTGTGCTTGGGTGTGACTCCCTCTGTGCTGTGGTGTGTGCTGGGGTGTGACTTCCTCTGTGCTGTGGTGTGTGCTGGGGTGTGACTTCCTCTGTGCTGTGGTGTGTGCTCGGGTGTGACTTCCTCTGTGCTGTGGTGTGTGCTCAGGTGTGACTTCCCTCTGTGCTGTGGGGCGTGTGCTCATGTGTGTCTTTTTCTCTGGGTGTGTGGTGGGAATCGGCAGGACCCACGCTCCCTCTCCTCCAGGCGGTGCCGGGTGCCCGCTGAGCTGGTGGGGCGTGGCCTTTGCTGTGAGCTCCTGCATCAGGTTAGCTACTGCATCAGGAGACTGAGCTGCCAGGTGCCCGCCCGTGGTGGCGCTGACGCCCTAAGTTGATCCCTGCTGGTCCTTCCATATCCCCCGAGGATCTGCGGCCGGGGGAGGGACCTGAGCCATGGAGGCCACAAGACCGGCATGAGGTCCTGCTGAGCCTCGTTAACCTGCAGCCTGATCGCCACGTGGCTGGCGCACCACAGGGCCATCTGACACTGGGTCAGGACACAGCGCCGCCCAGACCGCACCGTCCAGAAAGCTGTCTCAGCTGGAGAAGGCCTCCCTGATATGTAGGAGCTGGTCTTCTTTCTTTTTTCTTTTCTTTTCTTTTTGTCAGTCGTGGGGCTTGAACTCTGGGCTTGGGCGCTGTCCCTCAGATCTTCAGCTCAAGGCGAGTGCTCTACCGCTTGAGCCACAGTGCCACGTCCAGTTTTCTAGTGGTTTATTAGAGATAAGAGTCTCACAGACTTTCCTGCCCGGGCTGGCTTTGAACCACGATCCTCAGATCTCAGCCTCCTGAGTAGCTAGGATTATAGACGTGAGCCACTGGCGCCCAGCTAGGAGCTAGTCTTTTTTGCCTGAGAGTCTTCCACCTGAATTGTGTATGGTTTTAAGGTTCAAGGTACCCATGCTGGAAGGTCGCATGTCTGGCGGTGGCGGGGCGGTGGCCGGGCAGTGGCGGGGTGGTGGCCAGGCAGTAGTGGGGCGGTGGCCGGGTGGTGGCCGGGTAGTGGTTGGTCTGTTGCAGTGTCCCTCTTGGCTCATCAGAGAGCTGGACTCTGAAATGGCCCCTTCATGAGGGCTGCCGCCCATACCCTGACCTCCCTCCCCAGCAGCCCTCGTCCCTGAGGGAACCGGGAGCTGAGGGCAGGTGAAGTCAGGTCTCTGCTTCCTTCTTGGGCTGGGCTGGCGCCTGACGCACCGTAGGAGTCCATCGGGACTTGCTTCATTGAAGGGACTCGCCCCGCTTCCCGGCATGACACCGGTGACATTCCAGGGGTGATTGTCCTTCTAGGAGGCAAGAAATTCGCGCCCCGTTGAGTTTGCAGCCAGCTCCCCTGTGTGGCTGGGAAGTGTATTTACCCACAGCTCGCTTCCCAGCAGGGGTCTCGTTCCTCCCTGAGGACCTTAGTTATCAGCGAGGACACCTCCGTGGGCCCTGGGAGCCTTGGGGACAGATACTGTCAGCAGGGGTCCCCTGGGACTGCAAACCAGATCCGCATGCGGCCAGCGGCCCACAACGCACAACATGGCTGCCTGTGCCCAGGGACACAATTTTTCTGGCCCCAAATGCTACTCACGCAGAGGCTGAAAACCCCCCTCACTGGAGCCAAGTTTTGTCGGATGCAAGAGTCTGCGTGACCCACATGTCAGTCCCTCCAGGACCGAGTGCCTGGCCGCGTCTTGGCCTTCCCAGGAGCATGGGAGGCCCGGCTTCTGCTGAGCCCAAGGCAGAGATGAAGGCTCTGGGGAACACGGGGTGGACAGTGCGAAGGGCAGAGCGTCGCGGAAGCAGAGGTGTGCAGAGCGCCTGCGGACAGGCCGCGGGCTGGCCTGAGCATCCAGCACCGGCGGGGCCTGGACCGCACCGAGGGAGGGCACGCCAGCCCCCGAGGGGCCTGGGCCGCGCCGAGGGAGGGCACCCCAGCCCCCCGCTGCCGGAGGAACAAGCCAGGGAGGACCCGAGGCCTCCCCGCCCGCTGAGGGGTGGTGGCCCCCCGCAAGAGCGTCCGCTCGGCCCTGGGAGGCTGAGGGGAACTCACGCGCCCCTCCGTTCTGCCTCGGTGAGACAGCTCGCGTTGTGGAAGCGAATGGGCTTCACCACGACAGCCATGCCGGTCCTCGTCTTCTTGGAGCTCCTCCTGCCCCCCGAGGCTCCCGAGATCCTCCCCCCCCCCCCCCCCCCCGCGCTCAGGTGAACTTCTTCCTGGTTTTCACACAGGAGAGAAAGCTTGTCTTTCTGTGTCTCACTGAAAGTGATTAACACGATGACCCCCGCGGCCACCCCTCGTCCCCAGAGTGGATGGCTCCGGTCCGCACAAGGGCTGAACACGTTCTACTCCGTGCTTTCTCCTCTTCATCCACAGAGACACCTCGGACCAGGGATCACCGGCTCAAGGCACCAGAAGGCTGAGGTTAAGGTGCTGTCCAGGGCTTGCACTCCGGAAAGCGCCGATAGCAGAGGGACTCCCGCCACACACGTTCAGCTGCGGCCAGAGCCGGGGGCTTTGCGGTGGCAGAAATGCGAGTAGCTTCTTCTCCGGGCCAGTGGCAGGGAGCGAGATGCTTGCTGTGGGGTGCGGTCCTCCGGCTCTCTTTTGGCGGTCTTTCTTGTCTAGACCAGGAACAACCACAGCGATCCTGTTTCGATTACCTTAAAGCCAAATGATGGAGCTGCAATCCGCTTCCTAGCTGCCTCTGACAATCTTTTGCCTTTCTCTAACCTAACAAGGGTTTGTAGGTGACAGTGACTGAGGTGAGGGCGAATCACACGCTGCCCACACTTGAGAGACACCCGATCAGTCCAGGAATGACTTACTGGGGTCACATTTATTTCAAAGACAATTTGGCCTCATTTGTGGAGGCAAACAAGGTCTTCATAGACACCAGACCACTGGAGACATCTTAAAAGGATGAAATATTGTCTAGGTAAAAGATGCATTCAACGAAGCTCAAGATTATCGATTAAAACACAAAAATATCCAATATGCTGAAAATTATACATAATAGCCAATCCATAATTTTATAGGCATTCAAGGAAAAATTAAAAATAGACCTTATTTTTTCAACTCTGACCAACACCGAGTAGAAAAATCAATCACTGAAAACAGCAGTGATCGCAGGTCACACATGTAAGTTTTAGGAGTTTAGCCATTCGTGTCGCTGTACTACAAGCATTCCGGAAGAAGCTGCAGAGATGCGGACAAGAGACAGAAAGAGATGGAGACCGAGACGGACAGGAAGTCCCGCCTTCCGCTAGGCTCTTAGCTCCAGTGCAAGCCATAGGGCCGGAGGCCTGGGCGCCTGGTGGTGAGCAGCCTACATGCACAGGGGCATGGGTGTGCAAGGGCCTAGAAACCCCATCGTCAGCTCACGCAGAGAGCAAATGTCTCCCCCTTCCATCTGTTTATTCCAGCAGGGCCTGGGGGGAGGGCGGTCTTGGGATGCCCCCACCAAAGAGTGTAGAACCTCCATCCATCTACCACCTTTAATATTCTGCTCTCTGAGAACAGATGCCCCGAGTATCATGTCCGCTAAATTTATTTACCGGAAATGCATCAGAGAATTGATGTGTGAGCACAGGTGCATTGCAGCTTCATCCTTACAACACAAACTAGAACCAACAGAAAGGTCCACAGACTGGTACATCTCCAAACAAAGCATGATTTGCCCATCCAACAGAAAAGAATTCAGAGGAAAGATCATGGTTGATTCGATCTGTCCTTTTGCACAGCACACGTATCTTTCGAGGGCAACGCTGAGCCTTATTTAACAGAACGGTTTGGAGGATTATCTGAAAGATACAGGAAAAGAACACGGCGAAGGGTGGTAATGGCTGTGGCCCGCGTCCCGGCCATCACCAGCGCCACCGGTGCCTCGAACCCACGGAAGGGATCGGACGCCTCAGGGTGAGGCAGAAGTGCAAACAAGATCAAAGGGCACCGAAAGGAGGAGCCAGCGAGCCCTCCCTGCCAGGAGGGGGCCGAAGGGCGTGGCCACGGCTTCCAGCGAGCCCTCCCTGCCAGGAGGGGGCCATAGGGCGTGGCCACGGCGTCCAGCGCCGGGATGGGTTTGCACAGGTAGTCCACGCAGGACTTTCCTTCTCTAAAATCGTGAAATCCAGGGAAGAGGAGCCGATGGCTCCACGGCCGAGCTAAAAGGAATCTCACCATAAGAACCAAAGGTTTCCTTCTGCCTTGAACTCAGCTGGTAGATTGGGGGGGGGGGCATTTCTCAGGTGGGCAGTAATTCGAGAGAAAATCTACATAAGCTCCCCAAGTCTCAGAGGATCTAATTCCACTCGGATGGGACCCTGTCCTTCAGGAAATCCCACGGAATCGAATTAATTAAAACCCAGTGACCCACCCACCCCCCACGCCCTGCTGGGACCACAGTATTGATCACCAGCAGCCACACAAGACCTCTCAGAACACATCACTCTGCACTAATTAGGTCGTAAGTCAACTGTGGTCAAAAGCATCATGCGCACGTGACTGCTGTAACTTTTTCTGTGCTAATTATGCCTGCTCCTGGAATTTGTTCCGTGGAAATATGATTTTGTTTACAATGAATCAATTATGAGCTTATCTTGTCTGGCTGAGCAAGCATGAGCCAGACTCCTGCCTGAGAAGATGCTAACCTGTACTTAAAAAGCATTGTTTCTCTTTTGTCTGACAAAAGCCGGCTCTACTTGGTGAACAAACACCGAAGAACCAAACAGCTGGGATTGGAACATGACCATGATGCTTTGAGACAAGACAGATACCAGCCTTTCTCACTGTCTTCCTCCCAAGGTGAAAACATTGAAAGCGAAAGCCAGGGGAGCTGTGTGATTAATCCCATCACAATCTATCTGACTTTGACTTTGGCAAAATGCAGGACAGCTCATCCCCAGATATCTGGGGGGAGGGGGGGGGCTGATGCACATCTCCACACACACATAGGAAATGCTTCTGGGGCTCAGGACGCAGCATCTTGTCCTGCTTTCTTCTTGGGATTGTCCAAGCCGGAGCCGGCGTTTGAGTGTTTCCAATCATCTCTGAGTTTCTGAAGTAGACCCAGAGTCAGTCAAGCACTTTGTGTCCTGTTTCCAGGAGAAATGAATGCTTTCCAGAAACTTCCCTGCCGGGAGCAAAACTCAGTCTTAATGAGATCCATGGGTGTCCGGTCTTCTGGTGTTAGGGCAAAGAATGAGCCTAGTTGGCTGGTTTGAAACAAGGTAGTAAGACATAGCTCATCTGCTGCAATACGTGTGTGTGTGTGTGTGTGTGTGTGTGTGTGTGTGTGTTGGGGGAGGAGGGCCAGGTGTCTGCTTAAAATCATGCATTGTATTGCAGATACATGTGAGTGAGTCCATTAACCAAATGATTACATACCATCATCCAAAAATGGCCCTGGTGCAGAAGAAAATTATTAGGAAGTGGAGAGAGCAGGGCACTGACCTCTGGGTTAATTGGATGCTTTTAAATTTCACTAGTGGATTTGCTTTAAAAAAAATTCCAGTGCAAACTAGTTGTTACTTATAAGCAAAACAATTTCCACACAACAATGCTTAATAGAGAAACAGGAAGCCTTCAACTCTTAGTGTTCTCATCGAAATTAAATCATCCTTTATTGTTCTCCTAATTATTTTCATTGTTATTATTCCTTGAATTATTCGAACGGTTGTTCTGATTATTCTCCAGCCTTATGACCTGAACCATTCCCTGCATGTTGTATGCCTTTGTCTTCAATGTCTACTAGCTCTCAGAAAGTTGAAGCCATGAGGGTGGAGAAAGGTGTATGTGGGGGATGGAGGAGGTGGCAAATCTTCAGCCAAATCCTTCCAGCAAGGCTAGATTTGTGTAATAGTTCCCCGTGGCACTGGTGGTGAAATGCTGGGCTTGACCCTGCCGGACAATGGCTCCACTGTGGAGCCACATCCCCAAACAAACTATGGTGCCTTTTTTTTTCTTTTTAAAGCAAAGCCAGTTTATTTGAGAGGGAAAGGAAAGCAGGGAGGCTCTGGGAAGAGAAGGCACCCAAGAGGAGTCCGTTTAAAGTAACAACAGAAAGTAACACAGCGAAACACACTTTAAAGATAGCTGTTTCCTCTTGAAATGCCTTTGTATCTGTTGGGACCATTGTAATTGTTCTTGAAAAGAGGGCTTCCCAGGTGCGTCTCCCCGAGCTGCTGGGCAGTCTTCCCTGGATTAGGTCACACTGGCTTCAGGAACAAGTAGGGAGGAGATGGAGATGGCAAACCAGGGAGTCAAGAAGCAACATTTCCAGCGAGAACACAGTCCCTCGCTGGGACTGTGTCGATTCCTTCCAGAGGTGACAGCCACGAAGTTCCCATCACCTACCATGTCAGCACCCTGAACCCAGCAGGACCCACAGGGGCTGAGGCAGAGACAAAGGGATGAGAATCAGAGTGTGAGATGTGTAGCAATGGGGCTGAGGGGGAGGGGACGGAGAAGAGAGAGCAGGGGGAGGAGAGAAGAGGAGAGGAGAAGAAAGAGAAAGAGAGGAGGAAGAGGGGAGGAAGGAGAGAGGGCTGGAAGGAGAGTGGAGGAGAGAGAGGGAGAGGAGGAGCAGAGAAGGGGGAAAGACAGGAGAATGTTCAGACACTTATGTAAATTCAACAATGTTCTAGTCAGACACTTGTGGAACTGAAAAAGCTAATTCTGCATTTTAATTACTGTGAAGGATAAGCCCCCTCTCCTGTCTTTCCACAGCGCTGGTTGAGAAAACAGTTAATCGTCTTCTAATTATAAGTCTTTTGTGAGAAAAGCTCTGGTCACATCCGTCAGGAGGCCAAGGATCTTCACAAAGTCACTTCATGCTCCCTGAATTTCCATCTCAGAAACAAATGAGAGCCGGGGCGCGGGGCCGAATCCTCCTCCGGCCTCCGCCCGCCGCCTCTTCTCCGTTGCAATAATTAAATGCATTTATTTTATGGAAGTTTTAATGAGCCTGGGTCCCCTCCCTTCCCCTGACTTCACTGGCTTCTGCACACAGCATATTTCACAGAAGAATTCAGTCGGATTCTTCCCCTGGCCTTCCCGCCGCCACACCAGCTACTCCATCAGCAAAGAGAGCAACGGAAACAACATGGAGGAAACAGAAAACCGGGTTTTATCCCTCACTTCCTGCTGGGCCTGGGCCCACTGGTCCATTGACAGAGCTCTGGCCTACTCCCTGGGAGGGAGCGCTCGGTGGAGCCAACTGGTAGCCGGAAGGGCTCCCCCTGGGCCAGGCCCCCCCACCCCGTCCAACCCCCACCCAGCTCAGCCTGCCTGGGGCCAGGGTGGGGGAGTTAAAGCACCAGGGCCGTTGGTGAGGCTGTTTAAGTAACACAAAGGCGGGTGTGGGGATACACTCCTATAATCCCAGCAGAAGCAGGATGGAGAGTTCTAGGTCAGCCAGGCCCACAAGGTAAGAAGACACTATGGGAAAACCGTTAATAGTGAGGCAAATTTTGTAGCAACACTACAATGATAAAAAAAAAAAAGAAAATGTGATGCAAAATAAAAACACAGACACACAGCGGAGTCATGGCAGCGTACTACCCCAGAAAGCTGCCTAATATAATATGCTGTTAATTAACGGCCCGAAATGCTAACACTTTTTTTTGTTATCTCGCTGCAATTCTATCACTGCTGCATGTGCTAATTAAAATATCCATTCTCTATTCTGCTGCCTGGTTTTTGTTCCAGATAATTCACTTTTTTCCTCTCCCACGGTTGAGTGCAATCTTATCTTCTTCCAATTTTGAAATTCGTCTTTGCTACTATTGAGCAAATGTTTAAGATCATCGTTCAATTTGGGGGAAATCTTATTACATTTATTTCTTACATGAGATGCAGCGTCTGAAAGAATTTTCCATGGATTACTTTCTAATCAAACAATATAAAACATGAAACCCTTAGATGTGAAGTGTTCAGTGCATCTCATATCTAACTTTCATCCTAAAATAATCCACACGCACACATGCGTGCACACACCACACACACACTTCTATAGTACAGTTTTCCTTACATTTCTCTGACTCTCAACATGGAGGTCCGGATGTTCATCCTCTTAAGACTTCTGGGGAAGAGCCCTGACTCTTGGGACTTTTTTAAATTCAAGATTAACCCCAAGTCTGATGATTAGAAGAAGTGCCAAATGGCAAAGCTAATAGAGTTATTAGAGCTGAGTCTTTACATTCAAGGAGAGATTAGCTTTAAAGTTTTTCTGAAGCAAATGTGACTCGTGGAAGGTGTTGGAAATGCGCTCTCTCTCTTGCCAATTACACTAGTAAATTAGGAAGTGATTTCCCACCACAGGGTTCTGTCTAGCACTGCCAGTCAGGATCACCACATTCTCATAGGTAAGAAACGCGGTACAGAAGACGCACCGTCCCTTCCAGTGAGCAGCGCAGGCCTGGGTGAGTTAGTGCTCCTGATGCCCATCGCCAACTCGAGCTTGGGGCTAATGGTCCTACAGGCTCCTCTGGAAACCAGTTCCAGAACTCCCTCCCGGGATGACTGAGGGCCTGGAGCAAAACCGCTATCAACAGCCGAGCTTCCCGGGGAGCCTGGACGGGCGGCAGCCCAGCCTGGCTTCAGACATGGAGAGCCAGGGGCCGCGGTAGTCAGACCTGCCTCCGCCAGGCCCCCGGGCCCATCCTCCCACCCCAAACCTAAAGGGAGCCGGGCCTGGCGGGGCCCATGTCAGCCCTGCCTGTGGGGAGGCCCTCCTCGGCGTCCCCCTGCGCTATCCAGCCCCGGGAGGGGAGCTTTTTCGGGGATTTTCCTCCCGGAAAGAGAGACCGGCATAAAACTGCTCATTCATAAGGTGCCCTAAATTACTGTTCCTTGTTCTTACGGCACCCAAGTGAATTAAAATAAAACAAAAATTCCAAATTCCAAATTTGTGTTAGACACAAATCCAAGACCCTGTAATCCGGGGCAATTACCTGGCCTCTTCTTTGAGATAAAGGGGGGCGGGGAGGAAAAGACACTTTTCCCAGCCATGACACGGTACACGCAGAAGAAACGGCTCCCAGTGGTTGCACAGATGGCTGGAGCACATTTCCACGGAGGGGAAGGCCACGCCGAGCTCTTCCCGGCCCAGATCTCTCCGCTTCCCGGGGTGGGATGGACTCCCGTGGCTGCGGACGTGCCAGAGAACGCGAATGGGATAAAAACAGCCATGATCAACAGAGAGCGGACAGCTCCCCCCGAGGTTCAAGTGATAGAGGACATTCCCTGACAGCTGCTCATGGGGAGAGATGTAAATACCGCTGGGATAAATATGCCTTAATTGAAAACCCTTAACTACCCTTTATTTCCGTGTAAATTTAAAAGGAATCCATTTTCTGTCTTAAGAAAAGAACTATTACCCAAACACTGAACGCAAAGACAGAGAGAGGTTAAGGTCAGCTTTGCTGACCTCCTTTAATGGAAAACCAAGTCAGCTCTTCCCAGCGAGAAAAAAAACCCCATAACCACCACTTAGTGGCGTGCGGAGACTGACACCTAATCACAAAAGAGGCCACATCAGCACAACAAGCTCCCATCCGGCCCTGCCGAAAGTCTCCGACTTGGCTGGAGTAGTTTGTAGAGAAAAAGACAGTTCTGCAATCCTTTGCTGTACCAAGGAAAGTCCAGAGCCAGGGAAAGCCTGGGTTGAAATCCTGAACACAGCAAGTACCCGCGCGGTTCACGCGGCATCTGCTCTTCAACCTGGGGGCAGGGAGGGGCCTGCTTCTCCACCATGCACAAACGGTAAGTCAAGCAACGTTCTGTTTTCAGCGAAAACATGGTCCTGTGACATCCCACGGTTGGCCTTTCACACCGGGGAAGGACATGTTGATTTTGTCATACGTCACCAGGGTTTTCGTAGTTTGTAGGACGGCCGACTGTAAGCTGGGATCTGGAAGACGGTGGCCGTTGTCCATGGTGATGGGGAAAGATGGGTCCCAGGGGGTGAGTAAGGTCACTGGGCATGTCTGCTCAGCGAGGATCATGGGAGCCTCCTCTTTCCCTCCCTGGCCAGCATGAGCTGGGCCTGTCCTGGGCTAACCTGGGCTTCCTCTCACAGCCACGCCACAGAGCCCGCCAGCCACAGGCTGTCTGGACGCGGATGCTCTCAGTGTCTTGTAGCAATGGGAAGTTAACTGACATGGAGGCCGAGAGGCTCATTGGGCTCCAGACACCATGACAGGTGAGTCAGAAGGGACAGAGGAAAGGGGGTCCAGAGGCCCTGGCGGGGGGGAGGGGGGAACGCGACCTCGCGTCCAGGGGCACCACACCGCCCGACACACAGGAATCGCAGGGAAGGTTTTCCACAGAGCCTTTGTGGGAAAGGCCCCCATCTTGCTACAGCAAGACTGATTTTGAGCTTCTGGCCTCCATATAACTGTGAGTCGGTAACTTTCCATCCTGCCGGTCCCTCGGTCTCAAACTTACATGGCTCCCCAAAGCCAACAAATGAACATTGATTGGTTTGGTGGCAAACTCCTATACTCAGGGAAATACAGCTACGCAGACCCCCGCCCAGCGCTGTGACTGCTTTGTCAATGTGGTCTAACCTTTCAACCTCAGGAGGAGTTGAGGCAACTACTGAGAATTCTGAAGGTCCAGAGTAGGTCAAGAGAGCTGACCACGGCCGCGGCTGAACTATGCCCGTGTGGTCTGGGCCCCCGTTCCACACAGAGCCCCCAGCCCTGCCTCACCCGACATGGAAGGAAGGGTCTGCTGGCTTTCATTATTATGAAGTATGCAGAAATGTCTGTGGGTTTTATGTCTATAGAAGTCAAGGTCAATTTTCTAGCAGGTTTGTTCTTTTGAAGATCTCTCTCTCTCTCTCTCTCTCTCTCTCTCTCTCTCTCTCTCTCTCTCTCTCTCTCTCTCTGTCTCTCTCTCTCTGGCTTGCAAACGGCTGTCTTCTCGCTGTGTCCTCTGGTGCTGGGCCCCTCCGTGTGAGTGCCCTAATACTTCCTTACAAGGACACAAGGCCTATTGGACCGGTGCCCACCTCAACAACCCTGTTTTGCCAGCTACCTATTTGAATGCCCGGCCGCAAATCCCGTCCCATTCTGAGCTGCTTGTGGTTAGGACGTCAGCGCATGGGTTTCAGGGAGGCAGGATTCAGCCCGTGGCACGCAGACGGTGCTCCGCCAGGCATTCCAACGGTCAGGAAGGCTTGGCACACTCAGGCTAGCAGTGACTTTGCTCTGCCCTGCCCTTTTCTATTCCCTCTATTAAGTGAAAAATAACAATTTGCCATAATGAGTCACTCAGAGTCAGAGTACACCGAATCCATCACCACTGCTGCTTTTTTTTTCTTTTGCCAATGATTAAATATCACTTTCTTTCCATTTATAGCTCACACCCGTGACAGCCAATCCATCAGCCTATCTGCTGATGTTTAACTGCAGCATTTTGCATTCATTATTACCTGCTTATATCATTCTTTAAAAAAGAGGAATAACTTCATTCTGCCTCTTGACAGCAAGGGAACTGAATGGCGAGCCATAAAGAAGAGAGTTTCTCTGGAAAACAAAACTCCAACGGCAGAGATAGGACCTGGAGCCAGGGGCGCATCTCTCCACCTCGACCCGCCCCCCGCGCCCCTGCGCCCACAGCTCTACACCCCCGCCCACCCCCGCGCCCCTGCGCCCCCAGCTCTACACCCCACCCCACCCCCACGCCCCTGCACCCCCAGCTCTACACCCCCGCCCCCCGCGCCCCTGCGCCCCAGCTCTACACCCCCACCGCACCCCTGCGCCCCAGCTCTACACCCCCACCCACCGCACCCCTGCGCCCCAGCTCTACACCCCACCCCACCCCTGCACCCCTGTGCCCCCAGCTCTACACCCCCGCCCCCCGTGCCCCTGCGCCCCCTGCTCTACACCCCCGCGCCCCTGTGCCCCAGCTCTACACCCCTGCCCCCTGCGCCCCAGCTCTACAGCCCCACCCCCCCACGCCCCTGCGCCCCCAGCTCTACACCCCACCCCCCGCGCCCCCGCGCCCTCTGCTCTACAGCCCCACCCTCTCGCGCCCCTACGCCCCCTGCTGTACACCCCCGACCCTGCGCCCCTGCGCTCCCACCCCCTGCACCCCCACGCCCCCAGCTCTACACCCCTGCCCCCCGCACCCCTGTGCCCCAGCTCTACACCCCTGCCCCCCGCGCCCCTGAGCCCCCAGCTCTACACCCCTGCCCCCCGCACCCCTGCACCCCCAGCTAAGGCAAACAAAAACGAATTGCTGAAATTTCATCTTGTTCCGTACAGTCTGAGAACCTTCTCGTCTCATACAGACTTGCCAAACGGCACCGCTGCTCTGGGAAGCCCTGGCGTAACGGACGAAGTTAAAAGCTGTCCCGGGACGCGCAGCTCTCTGCGCCCCGAGGGGCCTCCAAGGCCCGTCCCACGGGTTCCACCGCGTTCTACGCCACGGAGCGACCATCTGGGGTAGGCTGGGGCGCCCCACGCCCCCGGGCGTCTGGACCTCCTGTGAGCCTGGGAAGGTCTGCTCGGAGGGGCACTCGGGTGCCGCCCTGACCCGCCCTGAGGTCGCCGTCCTGTTGGGTGTCCCGCAGGTGGACGCAGCGAGCATGCGCCCGAGCGGCTCCCAGGGTGGGACGGAGCCCAGCCCTGGCCCCTGGGCCAGCTGGGGTCCTCCGCGGGGACCAGGGACCGTGTATCCGCCCCACGGTTGCCGGGCTGAATGGCGTCTTCCCAGGCTCCCATCAGGCCTCCTCTCCACCCTCTAACTCTGCACGGCCTCGGGAGGTGAGCCCCCGCCGCCATTCATCCTCCCCAGGTGTCTCTCTTGATGAATGCCTTAGAGTTCTCATCAAACACCTGAACAAGCAAGAGAGATGAGTTTTTGCTCCCAGCCCCTGCGCCTGGGCTGATGGAGGTTGGAGTCTTGGCGGGGCAGCTGGTGGAGGTGCAGGCTGCGCTCCTCAAGCTGGCGGAAGGCGGGGAGGGAGCGCCATGGCGCTGGACAGGGCGGCCCGAGCTGAGAGGCGGCGGCCACATCTCTCGGGGTTAATTATTGATGGTGTCGAGGTCCCAGAGGAAGATGGCATTTCACACCCAACGCGTTGAGAGGTGTAGTGCTCCTCGGTAAACCTCTCTCTGTCCTACGTCAGATTCCATGGGCCCGATGACCCATTCTGTCCTCCAATCTTTCTTTCCTTCCACTTTGGTGGTGGACCCCCGGAGAGCTCATGCTCCAGAGGACCTCAGCTCTCTAGAAGCTTCCATCCCAGACTCTCAGGAGCCCCTCACATCTGCTCGCTGTGGCCCACACTTTCTGTAAATGAAATTTGTCCAGGGGGCGAGCTAGTGCCTTTGTCATTTGTGATCGTCAAACACAGAGCCCACCAACCCGGGTGCCACTCAACAAGCAGATGAATTAAAGGATGGTGCCCGGTCAAAGGGAAGCAAGCGGTGAAAAGAGATACGGCGTCCGGCAGTGCACAGTTGGGGAACTCAAATGCACGTTTCAGGAAAGCAGTTCCTAAAGACAGGACAGGGTCTGATCCCCACGATGACCGGCCTGCAAAGGGGGCTGTGGACAGTCGCTCACTCAGGTTACCACGCACCCCCAGCAGGGCGGAGCTGAGGCACGGTTGCAGCAGTGGGGTGTGGCCTACAGTTGCCAAATCCCATGGATCCTTACAGCCCCAGGGAGCCTGAGCGAGAGCCAAAAGGAAAATTGCCTAGGACACGTGGTACTTCAGAAAGAAACGTACCCTGTATCCAAAGATCTAGCCGACCATAGATGTACAAGTCACTCTCACTGATGGAGTGGGGAAACCTTATGAAGAGGGTATTTGAGACCAGAGGCAAAGGGAAGCGCTCCCGAGCAGTAAAGTAGAACAAAGCTACTGGAAGGTACAGAGTAGGTTAACGATTCTGGCACTGCTAACCATAGCAGTGAACAATTAGCACTGGACCGTAAAACTGCAGGTAAGATAATGTCCACTAGTACATACTGACACCTGTATATGGTTTAATAAAGGGGAGAAAATTAAAACAACCATTTCATGGAAAAAAATACCCCCCCAAGCATTTGACATAAGTCTCATCATTAGAAAAGAGTCAGATGATGGGCGTTGAGAAAACACGGATTCTCCAGACAGGGAAGGTCAGCAAGAACAAGAGATGTCAAGCTGGTGCCAGTGGCTCACACCTGTCATCCCAGCTCCTCAGGAGGCTGAGATCTGAGGATCACGGTTCAAAGCCAGCCCGGGCAGGAAAGTCCGTGAGATTCTTACCTCCAATAAACCACCAGAAAACCGGAGGTGGTGCTGTGGCTCAAGTGGTAGAGCATTAGCCTTGAGCTGAAGAGCTCAGGGACAGCACCCAGGCCCAGAGTTCAAGGCCCACGACTGACAAAAAAAAAAAAAAAGAACAATAACCAGGGAAGTCCGTGGGCGTGCCAGAGACAAGAGGAGGCCCCGTGCTGCTCACGCAATGTGGGACCCTGGGTGGGATTCTAGAATAGAAAACACCCCAGCTTTGAAAGCTAAGGAAGCTACGTTAAGTATTGTGTGTTCGTTAGACTCCGTGTGCTCGTGACAAGCACCTGTGAGAACAGATCCTGCAGGAACGATTGAGTGTTGGCTCAGGGCTCTGGAGAGGTGTCTGCGGTTTGTTAGTCCCGTGTTTTGGACCTGAGGTGAGACAGAATGTCATGGCTGGCACTCCATGGTGACCAGGAGGAAGAGAGAGGAAGAGGAAGGACATGGGATCAGACACACCCTCAGAGGTGAGCCCCGAGAGCCACCTCTTCCTGCTAGCCCATCTCCTAAAGTTACACACACACACACACACACACACACACACACACACACACACACACACACACACACACACACACACACACACGCCAACTGATGTCCGAGATGTCAACACATGGGCCTGTGGGGAAATGAATGAACTGGAACGGAAAGTAGTGGACCAATACTGGTTCATTAACTGTAAAAGCTGTGCTATACTAATGTAAGACGCTACTTGGAGGGAGCATCGTGCGGAGATGGTGTGGCATTGCTATTGCAGACGCTATGGGCCCGTCTCAGCCTTTCTATAAGTCTGAAAGTGTTCTAACATTCTTTATGGCTGTTGTTGTTGGTCCTGGGGCCTGAACTCTGGGCCTGGGCGCTGTCCCTGTGCTCTTCAGCTCAAGGTGAGCACTCTACCACTTGAGCCACAGCGCCACTTCCATTTTCTGGTGGTTAATTGGAGGTAAGAGTCTCATGGACTTTCCTGCCCCAATTGGCTTCCAACTGTGATCCTCAGATTTCAGCCTCCTGAGTAGCTAAGATTATAGGTGTGAGCCACCAGCACCCAGCTCTAACATTCTCTGAAAGACCAAATTCAATACTTTTCAAATGTCTAGGAGACAGTGTCCGGCTTTTCCAAAAGTAACAGAAGTGTGCATTCCATTGTATTATTCACTTTCCCTCCATAAAGCAACATTACTCATTGCTCAAAAAATCATTTATTTTAGAGTTCTTTATAGCTAGTGTTGGAATAGAAGGACGTTGGTCTCAAACTTTCTGTGCTTCAGAGAAAGTGGTCTGACCGGAGGAAGTAGGAAGAACAGGGTTCGGGGTGCATAGGCCGCAGTTACATTCCAGAGCTAATGCCAAAGGTGGTGCGTCGTCTAAACAACAGCTCACAGCTGCCTCTGGTCGCTCCCTACGGCAGCTGCCTCCCGCCTCCATTACAGTGTCCTGTGATACCAGTTAGCAGGTTCGCTTGTCACTGCTGCCGGTATCCATGGCAACAGGGCTGGGGTCCAGGAAGTGGTCCATGTGTCTTTGGCGATAGCAGCGTCACATAAAACAAAGCAGCTTTGACGTCTCCAGGGTGTTCAAGGTGCCTGATTCTAGCTCCACCGGCCTTGACAGCATCGCACGCCAGGTCCGGGATGTTCTAGAAGGCAGTCGTAGACCACACTTACTAGCAAAGAATGGAGGAATCCATGGTGGGAGGGGGGTTCTAGTCCAATCGGTGTGGCCTGGGACGGCCATGAGCATCGTAAGTGTCTGTGATGAAAAACCTGGCCGACAATCGCTTTGACAAAACCCGAGCATCTGCGGGGGCTGGACAGCTCTTGAGATCCTGCTTCTTCAGGACTGGCTTTGTCTTCCCTCGTGGTTACAAAGTAGCTGCCCATTTCCCAGGGTTCGCACGGACACCCCAAAGAGGCAGAAGGGTGGAAGTTTGCACGGGGAATGCTTTCCCTGTGCATCCTGAGAGTGCAAGTCGCCCGTAGGGTCCCCCTGCCCGCCCCAGGCCCTGCACACCAGTCAGGCCCCAGAGCGGAGGGCACCCCGGGGCCCCCACGGTGGCAGCGGGACCACGAAGTCGATGCTCCTAAAAGCATCAAGGTGATTTGTTAAAATCGGGAGCGTGGCTCGGCCGGGGACTGCCACTTTTGTTGTATAATGTCATTCCCTTCATTTTTACTGAGCTAAGAAAGGGTACATAAGCAAAAGTCAATATATACCATCATATGATATATATTCACCATATTTACATAATTAGGAGCCGGTCTCCCCCTTCGCCACCTCCTCTCTGTTTCCTTTCCCTGTTTGACCTTGCTGCTGGTGGTGTTGGAGGAGGAGACACCTGCCCGCATCTGTCCTCAGTCAGCGTCACAATGGGCATAAATATCACCACGGTCCTTTTATCCTTTCGTTGAATTAAGCAACCAAATGAGATGTTAAATGCGGGCTCATGGGATGTATTTGGTGGCGAACAAAGCAAACCGATGAATATATTTCTCACCAAATGTCCTGCAGACACTGTAATCTCTGAATTGTGACAACCTTGGCTGGGCCGGCTTTAATAGAACAGAATGCGAAAACTGCCTGAAATACGGCGATAAGAATGTTAAAAAGCCGTCGAATGCAAAGACCCAGCGTGCACGCTTAGAAGGGGGGCAGGAAAGGTCTTAATTTAAAATATTTCAGTGACGGCTCATTGTGTAGACCTGGGAGATGGAGAGGAGGGCCGGGCAGTTTTGGAGGAGGAGAAAGAGGTTTAAAATCCGAGTCGGCGGAGCGGGGTTCCAACAGCTAATGCCAAGCGGAGGACGGGAGCTCAGCGCTGGACCCCCCTGAGTGAGGCACACGGCCGAGGGCGCGTGGACCGGCTCATGGAGCCCTGTTCACGCTGCCCGCGCACACTCCACGTACCTGGGTGTGGTTTGCTGGCTGGGTCTACCGTGTGTGCATCGTCAGCTCTGGTTAGATAGTGTGAGCGAGCAGGAGCAGAAGTGGACATATGTGCTGTTTCCTGCAGCCTCACACGTGTTTTCACATATTTTCAGGGGTGGCTGTGTTTAGCACCCCCATGGGAGGGAAGCCTCTCTCGTTTAAACTGACATTTTTCCCCCCTGGTACCCAGCTTTGCGTCTACGCTGATCAGCCCTTGGGCTGTGAAACAAATGGAGCAGCCGGCCGCCTCAGGGTTCTTCTTAGGCCCGTGAACCATACCCGCGTGCAGGCTCTTGGGCTGCGGGGTCTCTGGGAGGAAGAGACCCAGCCGGGCCCCGAGGGGGGGGACAGAGGCGTCCTGTGCCGGGCCAGGTCCTGTTCACCGGGGACCTGGCTCCCTTCAGCCGCCCCGTGTATGATAAGTCATTTCCCACGTCACCGTCAAACAGACCAAGGCCTGGAGCTCCGTGCATCTGGAGGCCGACGCGGCGGCCCTGCACAGGGAATTCTCCCGGCTCATGGACAACTTGCCAAAGATAAATATTTGGAGTCAAGGAGAGAGACTGTCTCCATTTGAACTAAATCACAAACTAAGCACTAGGGGGGAAATGATGTCATTTCTCCAAAGCTCCATTCCTACCTGCAATTCAAAAGACGCTAGATTTAGATTTCGAAGGCTAAAGAAGACGGTGGGAGTCAGATAAATCCCAATTTCCTCCTCATGCTGTCTGCTTTACCCTCATTAAGGGTTTTCAAGTTTGTTTCTATTTTCTGGGGGTAGGGATTGAACCCGAGGCCGCCTCTACACCACGGCAGCCCTGAGACTTTCTGGTCAGATTTCTCTTCCTCCCTAATTTTCCTGTTATTTTTATGTCCTTGTCCCTTTGTTTCCCTTCCCCTCTCTTCCTCTCCTTCCCTGTTCTCCTTCCTTTCTTCCTTCCCCATTCCTTCCTTCTTCCTTCTTCCCTTCCCTTTTTGCTCTGCACGTGGTTAGGGCTTCTCTGGCCATGTCTGCAGCGAGCTAGTTAGCCATGCACGGGCTCCGGGAGGCTCAGCGCATTGAGTCATGAATACTTGTTAAAATATTTTAAAAGAAAAATGTGCATGGTTCCATAAGGTCCCAATGGAAAATAAATTCATTTAGTGCTGACTAATGACCCGTGTTAAGTTGGGGGAGAGAGGCCCCAGGGGGTCGCCACTGGTGCATGAAGAACATTCTGGACCTTGCAGCACACTGTGTTACCAGTCCTGACTCTCCCCTCTCTCTGGAGGAGTCCTTGGTCTCCCCCCCACTTGCTGAATCTTGCTGTGAGCCAGTGAGAGAGTTCTCCACGGCGGGCGCTCAGCAGGGCTCCGTGTGCTCGATGGCCACGACCATCCTTACCGCCCCTGCCACTTCAGAAGCAGAGCAGAGTCCAAGTGCCATGATCTTAAGAAAAATAGGAGCACATCTCTACACATCATGAACGTACAGCCTACTGCAGATACCTACCTGCATAAGAACTGAGGTCAGGGAAGAGAAAAATGTGGTGGACCAAAAGCTAGCCTGCAAACGTCAGCCAAGGTCTTCCCCAGTGTAAACACGGGGTGTTGTTTCTGGAGACAGGTTGCACCGCAGCTTCGTCCGGCTTCCTTTCCACTCCCACCTGGTACCATGCAAGAGCTCCCCCCATCACCCCACCTGCCTGCCCCCGTGGGGGGCAGACACAGCCAGGTGCCCGCCTAAGGACTCCATCAGACCCGGGGAGTCAAGGTTTTGGCCAGTTTTGTTATTTAACCTGCTCTCTTCGGTGGCGCTGCCATGTAGCACTTGTTGGGTTTTTGTTAGAAGCAGGGCTGCCCCGGTTAGCAAGTATCCATACCGAATGACAATAGGCACTGGGAACTTAGTCTGCAGCACTGCTCATTGTCTATCTGGAATTCACCTTTAGCTGGGAGACCCCCGTTTGATCTTCTGACCCACGTCAGGCAGACTGTCTCCAAATCATCTCCCGGACGAGGCCCCCAGACTTCCAGTAACAAAGCGTCACCCCATCCTCTTCCCCGATCTGAAACCCTGCAAAAGATTTGAACCCGAATCCTCTAACTGCTTCCTTTATCCCAGACACACACTTGCTTTTTTTTTTTTTTTCTTTTAACTGAATGTACGAAGTCATCTGGGCAAGGAAACACCCCGGAGCCCTGGGGGGAGGGAGGAAAGGGGAGATCTTGGCCTACAGGGGGCACAAGCGGTGCTGTCCACATTTCAGGTCTGCTGAAGGTGTGCCCGTACGACTCGGAGGCTGAACTGTGCGTGGGGACTCAGGTAGGTGAAATCAGTGGCTGTCTGTCATCTATCTGTCTGTCTGTCTGTCATCTGTGTTTCTCCAGACAGAGCTGAGTTCAAGCTCTTCCCACGGGGCCCTAGGAGACTCAGTCTTTTCTAAGTACTAGTTCCTACATATCTGCCGCGGTATTAAAAATAATCATTTTTAATGATTAGGGTTCAGTGTGGTGCCAGGGAAGAGAGAGAACCCAATTAGCAATCTTTAAATAGATTAAAAGAAACATAAAAAGGCTGTTTTCTGTGCAAAAGTTTCCGACACCTGGCTCGTCTGAGCCCAGGCCCAGCCCACGCAAGCCAGATGAGAAGAAGTGGCTGGCTTTGTTGTGAACGTTTGATCAACAAGTGTAAAGGCATTATTTACCTTTTAAGTAGAGATGAAGGCAGAGGGTCTGACAAATGGTAATGAGTCTCTGTATAAAACCACCATCCTTTAGGAGCTGCAGGCTGCTGCCCTCCAGTGTCTTTGAGACCTGTTTCGACACCAGACAACCTTTTGGCTGTGTGATGTGGCAGTCTCAGTGCATCTTCCCGGCCAAACGCGTTCTCAGACGTTCAAGCGTGTCGGCGTGTTTTAGGTGGAAGGAGGGTTTTTTTGTTTGCAGAGAGGATTTTCGAGCAGTGAGCAAGGAGCCCCTGGACATTTGTGCCTGACGTGAACACAGGCAGAGGTCCTCCTCTTAATGGTTTGGTTTTAAGTAGAAAACAGGCTCTTAGGCTTTTTGCCTTATTTAGCCATAAATATTGGGAGGAAAATAAGTGTGGTGGTGTGAGGGTGTTGTATTAATTATTTAAGACCTACCTCAGACACAATACAAACATGCCAAGAAAATTGACCTTTTTTAGCCACCTGCAGCAGTTAATAGTAGGAATACCTATTCAGGTAGCTGGCGCTCAGAGTAAGGCTGGTACTTACACAAAGACTTGTGGATGAAATGGGAGGAGACCGGAAAATGCTGCACTTGCTACGCAAAGCAAAGAAGAAAGAGTTCTAAGGGGAAGAGAGGGAGGGAGGAAGGCAGGGGGGGCTGGCAGACAGACAGACAGACAGCAGTCTGTCTGGAATGTCCCCTGGATGAGCAGGCACTGGAAATAAGAGTTTTCTTCATACCAAAGGCCATTTTCCAGGCCCAAGCTTGCGGTTCGGCTCTGCTAAGGTTCATTTCCACATAGCAAATTGAAACCATCAAGTTTCAAAGCAAGCATCTTGTGGAGAGTTCAGCGGCTGAAGTGTTGCAGTCAGAGAAGTCGGCTTGTTTACATCTCAGGAGAACAGCCAGGAGGGAGCCGGAATCCGGGCCGTTCCGGGGGATCTTGTCAGAGGGCCCTCTTTGCTCACCTTGCTTGTTGTGTTTGGCTCTTTTCACCGTCCCGTTTCTGTAATGCATGCAGCATGCATATAGCGGCACAGACAGACTGACAGGCACACAGACACACACACTTGCCTTCTTTTTCTACCCATCTGAATGTCTCACCTGTTTTCTAAAGTACAGGCTAACTTGAATATCCTGTGAAAAAAGATTCCGAATTCTGGGCAGGGCTCCTCTTCCCATGTCCAGCCATTTCCAGCTGCACGGCTTGGATAGGAGGAGGTAGCTCCTCCCTCCACTGGGGTCAGATGCGTGCAGTGTCCACGCGGGACCATCTGACGGCTGGTGCAGTGTCCACGCAGGACCATCTGACGGCTGGTGCAGTGTCCACGCAGGACCATCTGACGGCTGGTGCAGTGTCCACGCAGGACCATCTGACGGCTGGTGCAGTGTCCACGCAGGACCATCTGACGGCTGGTGCAGTGTCCACGCAGGACCATCTGACGGCTGGTGCAGTGTCCACGCGGGACCATCTGACGGCTGGTGCAGTGTCCACGCGGGACCATCTGACGGCTGGTGCAGTGTCCACGCGGGACCATCTGGGCTGGTGCAGTGTCCACGCGGGACCATCTGGGCTGGTGCACTGTCCACACGGGACCATCTGACGGCTGGTGCACTGTCCACACGGGACCATCTGACGGCTGGTGCAGTGTCCACGCGGGACCATCTGACGGCTGGTGCAGTGTCCACGCGGGACCATCTGACGGCTGGTGCAGTGTCCACGCAGGACCATCTGACGGCTGGTGCAGTGTCCACGCAGGACCATCTGACGGCTGGTGCACTGTCCACGCGGGACCATCTGACGGCTGGTGCAGTGTCCACGCGGGACCATCTGACGGCTGGTGCAGTGTCCACGCGGGACCATCTGACGGCTGGTGCACTGTCCACGCGGGACCATCTGACGGCTGGTGCAGTGTCCACGCGGGACCATCTGACGGCTGGTGCAGTGTCCACGCAGGACCATCTGATGGCTGGTGCAGTGTCCACGCGGGACCATCTGACGGCTGGTGCAGTGTCCACGCGGGACCATCTGACGGCTGGTGCAGTGTCCACGCGGGGCCATCTGACGGCTGGTGCAGTGTCCACGCGGGACCATCTGACGGCTGGTGCAGTGTCCACACTGGACCATCTGACGGCTGGTGCAGTGTCCACGCAGGACCATCTGACGGCTGGTGCAGTGTCCACGCAGGACCATCTGACGGCTGGTGCAGTGTCCACACTGGACCATCTGACGGCTGGTGCAGTGTCCACGCAGGACCATCTGACGGCTGGTGCAGTGTCCACACGGGACCATCTGACGGCTGGTACATGTTTCTATACAGATGTCTGCATTGTCCACACTGGACCATCTGATGGCTGGTGCATGTTTTTATATTTGAGTTGAGGTATAATATTTGCATTGGCTAATAGGATTTCAAAAATATGACGGGTGGAAACATCATGTAACCTATATCCTACTTAGGTAGTGAACAAGTTTTTGTCAGTGGGAGAATATTTTCAGTGTATAATTATCATCTGCCAATATTCATGATAATGACAAGAAAACTCACATCAAGACTATTATAATGTCGTAGCAGAGAAGGATGATAATGGGCCGCATTCACAGCATGATGAGAATTTCACAGCCCTCCTTCTTCCCACTTTTTAATAATGAAGACACTCTTCACTGTTTCTAGATATCCTTTTCTTTCACCCGAGCACATCCTGTTTTCCAATTTATGAAAACAATTTCCCCACATAATTGTGATGCTCTGTCTGTGTATACCTGAGAAAATTAATAAGAGAAAGACCCACCTCTGTGCAGACAGAGACGGTGGAACTTCCCTCTGGCTGGGAAAAGAAGGGACAGTCAGCCCCGGACTTCAACTTCTGTTTGCAAAGTGGAATTCAAGTAGAAGGGTTGGAGAGTTAAATCTTAGTTATTTCCCTCTCTTTTGGCCCTACATGGACACTAATAGGCACCCCCTATTATCATTTCTATGAAATGATGAGAAGGGTTTTTTTTTCTGGGTGAAAAAGATACATGCAATTAAATGTCTTCAAAGCATGATGGTTCTCTTTGAACCATCAATTAAAACTTTTCCCACCAATATTGCTTTCATAAACCTTGAATCTGAAACACCTGGAAATTGACTGAGTTTGGGGTTGTTGTTTAGAATAATGTAAAAATGTCATACCTCTGTACACCTTGTCATTCAATCACAATCTACTTGATTAAGATGTGAGCCATGGGTGATAAAAAATATATAGAGAAAAGATTTCTAATATGCAGGTACTGAGCGTACGGGAAATAGGAATGGTATTTAGGAAGAACTAAGAATGTGAGTGGTCTAATCACCCATTCGCAGAGGTGCCTTTTCCAAGGCAATCCTGCTTACAAACCCAGCCGCCATTGATTGGAAAGGAATGTAGAACGTGACCTAATTATTGGAATGGTTTAAGGCTTTGGCAGTGATTTGTATGGAATACAATAAGACGTAATTTTCCTCTTCACCTGAATTTATAGTTGTTGGTGGATGGAGATTTATTGTACGGGGAGCGCTGGGTGTATCTGAGAAGAGGAGGCCTGCCACTTGCCTTCAGATCCAGAAAGCCTTCTAATTCTGATTTACTGCCGCTTCTACAGAACCAGTCTCTCTGCAAACCAACACAAATAATAATTTATGTCGAAATGGCCTCAACTCCATATTTCCCAACTTTTGAACCAAAATTGAATGCATATCTTCCTTTTCAGAATGATCTATATCTTACTATCATTTAGAGCTGGTTGTTTTTTTTTTTGCATTCCCCCCCAAAAGATTGATCTCCTCCTAATTAAAAAAAAATGTCAGGAGAAAACTGAGCCAAAGAGCTAGTGCTTTAACATAGCCATTCTGATTTATGGTGCATACTCTTTCCTTCCCACCCAGTCCACTCTCTTGGAAAGAATTATTTAGCTAGAGGAAGTAACTTTTTACTTCCCCAGATATATCTGTATCAGTGGAATCCATACCTATGCAAATTTTCATGTATATGGATTTAACATTTTTTTTCTAGGACTTGAATTTAATTGTTCTTTCTGAGGCAAAATGTTGAGCCTTAGGGGAAAATAATTCAAACACAGTTTTCTGGTCACGCTAGAGTTTTGCTTTGCTTCTATTAAAAATAAAGATGAGGCGGGCACTTGTAGCTCACACCGGTCATCCTAGCTACTCAGGAGGCTGAGATCTAAGGATCATGGTTCAAAGCCAGCCTGGGCAGGAAAGACTGTGAGACTCTTTATCTCCATTAAACCACCAGAAAAACGGAAGTGGCGCTGTGGCTCAAGTGGTGGAGTGCTGGCCTTGAGCTGAAGAGCTGAGGGACAGCACCCAGGCCCAGAGTTCAAGCCCCACAACCGACAAAATAATAATAATAACAATAATACAGATGACAACTAATGCATCCTCTCTATTATTAGAAGTTAAATGACTGTTAAATTTCCTTAGGTATTTGTCAGGTTCTGTCACATAGGAGTCCCAACTTACATGTAGTTAAATGTTTTGTCTCTGCGTTGACTTCAATATTGCCGAGGTTTTGTTAGTTCAGCTGTGTTTATCCAGCCCCAGGCCAAGTCAAACAGGCTACCTAAAGTGACTGGAGAAGCGTTTTCTGGAAGGATTGCTGCCGTCCGTCCTTCGCCGCGTGGCGCTGCCGGGCCGGCAGCCCGCTGGCGCTGCCCTCTCCCGGGAGCGGTGAAGGGTGTGGGGCGCCCTGCCCCCCAGCCCGGGCTGCGGGCTGCCATCCGTCTGAACCACTCTTGGTTGATTCTAGTCCAAGACGGATGACTGAAAAGCGCTGCTTTACGTCCATTGCCCAGTCTCCCGGCTCCCCGGCCAGGCTGAGCTCGGGCAGCACCCGGAAGGTTCTCTGTACCCCCCAAGTCCAGGCTGTTGCCAAGGCAGATCCTTGCGCCTGTGGGGCCAGGCTCCCGCCGTGGTCCTGTCACGCCACGCAGTTCCAGCGGTCAGCGAGTTTCAGAGCCCTGACCCGGTGAAGCCATCGCGCGTGGAGAGGTCAAAGGGCAACTCCATGACGCGGGCAGATTCAAGGGCAAGTCTAGCCAGCTGCCCAGTCCTTAGATTGTTCAGTAAAGCAAAACACTGGCAAGCCCTTGCGAACACTCACACAGTCTGTACTAACAGAGTCGAGGGGCGGGGGGGAAACTCCCACTGTGAGCAGATAACCAAAAACACAACAACAACAAAACCCCTCAGATTTGGCCCTGTCTGAGGACAAAGGGATTTTCAGATAGGGCGGCAAACCTAGGTCTCCAGTTACTTCTCCAAAGGATGAGTGCGCTGTCCCCGGGCAGCCTTAGCTCTCGGGGACAATGTCCTGTGGACACTCCCAAGTGGACAAGTCCTGTGGACACTGGCCTTGGGCCGTGCCTGTGTGGG
This sequence comes from Dipodomys merriami, assembly GCF_024711535.1. Lineage (NCBI taxonomy): Eukaryota > Metazoa > Chordata > Mammalia > Rodentia > Heteromyidae > Dipodomys > Dipodomys merriami. The sequence continues at coordinate 1,724,183 of NW_027202971.1, forward strand.
GCTGGCTCAGCTCAACATTGAGCTGGGCGTTGAATTTGACCAGTTGCGTGTATTAACACTGTTGCCTGCTGGTTTGGCGTCCGCTACACAGCCTGTCTGTCGACTGCGTCAGAGCCCCGGCTTGTCGGGACTTTCCTCCCCTCAGTCCACCTTGGATAAAACAGCACCATACGCAAGCTGACCACTTGAGAAGAGTCACAGGGGAGCGTGCCACGGGCCAGGAAAGGCCAGCTCTGAAGAGCTTCACACCTTGCTTGAAAGCTGGCCCAGCAGTGGCAATTTGGTATTTGTGCTTCGGGAAAGCCCGAGTCCCTGCTCACAGCCCTGGCGCGGAGCGTGCTCAGTGCCGTGAGCCGCCTGTGAAGCCGGAGCCACGGCCGCTCGGCCCTCCATCGCCCTGCCCACCTCCCCTCCCCAGTGCCCTGCGGGAGCCTGGGATTCTCCACGCTTCCTCTGCGGGCCGCATCCTGCCTGTTAGCTCCTTAGACACCCCCACTGCGTGGCGTGAGCCCTGGCTCCTGGGCTTTCCCCCGGGTGAAGGTCCTCGTGCCCTGACTCTCCACAGTGAGGATTTTGTTTCCATCTTGTGTGCTCACAGCTTCTGGACAGGAACTCATGGGCAGTGGCTTCCTGGCTGAGAAGGCCCGAGAGGGGCTACTAGGCCCAGGGGGTGCTACTGCCCTCCCAGGGTGTACCACACCCAGGGTGCCACCGTTCACAGACCCAGCAATGCGTGGACTGGGGCCAGGCCCGGCCTGAGGCCTTCGCCAGTCTCCCTTTCCTCCTCCAATGTCCACTGAGACAAAGTAGAGACGAATCTTGGCTTCTGACTCTGCTCATGTTTACAGAAGCTGCAGCTGCCGCGGCCGCCATCTTCCTGGCTTTGTGGGTGTTGCGTGCTCTGTCTTTGCTGACAGCTGGTCTCCGCCATTCTGTCGGCTCTCTGTAGTACTGACCCGGGATCAGCCTACTTGAACTGCAGGTCCTATCCTGTCTTTTCCTGTCTGTTATTGGAGTGGCCCTTCTGGTCTTCAGTCCCAGGGCTGGCTCTGATGGATGTGACAGGCATCAGGGTCCTGGCTGGCTACGTCTGGGAAAGGCGGGGCCCAGCGGTCATCTGTGTGAGCTCAGGGCTGGCCCCGCTCACTCTCACTTTCCCTACTGGTCTGACAACGTTGCGTCAGTGACAGGTGCAAGAACTTGCTCCAGACATCCATCACCGTGCAACGAACCACCACAAAACCTAACGGCCGAAAACAAGGGCCAGCTGTTTACTGCACGCACGAGCCTGCAGTCTGAAAAACAAATGGCAGAGTGGCGATTTTCTGCATTATAAAACCTAGGGCCATGGTTAAGACACCCCGACGATTCTGGGAGGAATTCCAGTCACATCAAGACGCGTAGAATGCACCTTCATTGCTATCTTCAGGGAGCACAGCCTGGTTTGCCCCAGGATTAAACAACAAGCCTGAAACACAGACTTTTATAGACAGTCATTTAAGAAACTTAACAGAGAGAATCAAACAGAGAGCAGAAATGCAACAGAAGGATGGGGCTGGGCCCAGCGGAGGGCCTCAGGCTGACTCAGTCTCCCCGCCTGCCCTGCTCAGCACCATCCGCCTGTTTGGAAGGAGTGGCTGATTCCTGCGCGCGCACGCAGGTTCCCGGCCCTCCCCCGGGGCTTGGCGCCCGCAGATGGAGGCAGTCACTCGGCACAAGGAGCGGCCCGGGCAGTAGAAAACCTAATGGAACAGAACGCAGTCTAATTTTCTGAGATGCAGCCGCTGGGGGATTTTATGTCCAATTGAGCTTTCCGGCGGAGACTCTCTTGTGAGCTGTTCCCGCCTGCCACATGAGAGGCAGATTCGCGAGGCGGAGGTGAGGGCATCGGGGGCCGGCCACGCTTGCTGTCTGGTGCTTGGTTGTCAGGGGCGCGGTGACCTGCGGCCCCTCCCCCACGAGGAATGAGCCAGCACCGCCCAAACCTCAGGACCCGTCCACACGGTTCTCCACATGGGGACCCCACAAGGCTGCTCCCTGGGGAATGGTCATGCCAATGGAAATCTGATTTCCACAGTGGGCGTTCAATTGGAAGGAAAGAATCTTCCTTCTGACTCTTGGCCTCCTGCGACCGTCCTCTTGCCCAAGAGTAGGGTCTGGCACTGGGGGGGAGGGGGTTGCCAGGACGAGTGTGGGGGGAGGGGGTCACCAGGACGAGTGTGGGGGGAGGGGGTCGCCAGGACGAGTGGGGGGGAGGGGGTCGCCAGGACGAGTGGGGGGGAGGGGGTCACCAGGACGAGTGGGGGGGAGGGGGGTCACCGGGACGAGTGGGGGGGAGGGGGTCGCCAGGACAAGTGGGGGGAGGGGGTCGCTGTCAGCACTACTGACAAAAGTCACAATGTTAGGAAGTGACAATGAGCCCCTGCGTGCCGGGGCCGCCATTGGCAAGATGCTCACTCGCTGGCTCGCTCGCCTGCCCTGCTCCCGCTGGCGCCCACCCCAGGCCGGGGCCGGTCTGTATTCCGGTCATCAAAGGCTTTCGCCGTGGGTGCTTTTCACGACACGCGTCAACGTTCCCGACCTCCCACCACGCGCTCCGCGGCTTTCCCTGAGGTTCACTCACGATGCTGGGAGGCACACATCAACGTTCCCGACCTCCCACCACGCGCTCCGCGGCTTTCCCTGAGGTTCACTCACGATGCTGGGTGAGTCTGCGTTCTTTGTTCTCTATCATTCTCTTTTCTGCCCCCCTTCTTGTGATGATTTTCTGTGTTATAAAATCGAGGGCCCTGGCTAAGACACCCAACACTTCCCTCAAACAGTCCCACGATGGCAAGCACTTTACAGAGGAGCTGTGTTTCCTTACATGCTCATCTTTTGGGTCTGGCACCCATCTATGAGAGGAAACGGGTGATCTTTGTGCTTCTGGACCTGAATTCCTTCACGCAGCGTGGAGGTCTGCCAGTCTACTGATTTCCCTGCAGACCACATAATTCTGTGCTTCTTTACGGCTGAATAATATTCAATTGTGCATCTATACCTCATTTTCCTGATTAATTCATCCGTTGTAGGACGTCTAGCCTGTTTCCATAACTTAGCAACATTTCTGAAATAGCCAAGGTTATTTATCTCACTTCAGCCTCCTGACGGCAATAGGAAGGTTTCTCCTTTGTCTATTTTCCCGTAGTGTTGCCAAGGTCTGCCCCTCCACAGCGCAGACGCGAGGTCCTTCCCTGTGCTCCGGGCAGGGAGCGTGCTCTCGCCACCCCGGCGCACAGCCTGGGCTGCTGCTCTCGATTCTGAAGGAGCAGCGCTGCCATCTGCTTCATGTGCACAGGCTAACCTGGCCACACGAGGCCCGGTGAGACGGGGAAGGGGGGTGGCGGCAGCGGGCAGGGGGAGGGGGCGGCGGCAGCGGGCAGGGGGAGGGGGGCGGCGGCTGCGGGCAGGGGGAGGGGGCGGCAGCAGGGGGGAGGGGGAGGGGGTGGCTGCAGGGGGGAGGGGGAGGGGGCGGCAGCAGCGGGCAGGGGAGGGGGGGGGCGGCAGCGGGCAGGGGGAGGGGGGCAGCGGCAGGGGAGGGGGGGCGGTGGCAGGGGAAGGGGAACACACTGGGATGACGGCCGCGTGTCCGCACACACACCCAGGGCGCGTGTTTTCCCTCACCGGTGGAAGGCAGGGCTAATTGATAAATGCACACGTGAGCACGTACAGGGTTGTACACACGCGTGTTAACCGAAGCATAGTGTTTTTCAGGGGGAATCCCAATGGTGTGATTCCACAGAGAAAGGAACTCACCATCCAACAAAACGAATACCAAGAAACTGGCACTGGGAAGATGGGGGGAAGGATGCGGGGGGGGGGCAGAGGCAGAGAGAGGGAGGAGGAGACGCAGGAGAGAGGTCCCACACAGCCGCAGCCGCTGTGGGACTAGGAACACGGAGGAGAGGGGCTGGGCTGGGAGGGACGAGGGAGAAAGGTGGACAGGTGACACCATCCAGACGCGCTGTAGCGTAGACGCAGGAGGGCCGTGCTGGGAGCGTCTCCGTGACGGTGAGCAGAAGAAGCAGCAGAACATCGGGCGTGACGCTGTACCCCGCGTGCCCTTCGGCATTCGTTCTTTGGTTAGGAGTCTCCATCGCCCACTCCAGCTGTGCCCTGAAACCAAAAGGTAAAGCCCACGCGGTCGCTAAGAACAGGACAAGCCCTCAGACCAAGGCCCGCCAACACACCCAGCAACATGGCTGCCTCCAGGTGAGCCCGTGGTTGAACCAGGAAGCAGAGGTGAGCATTATCTCCAATGCATTAACCCCGACTGGCACGGGTCTCCGGCCTGGTCTCATGGCTCCCGGGACGGGCACTGCCTTGACAGAGACACTTAGCTGTGGCTGCTCTCGTCATATGTACAACTACCGCTACTGTCATGTTACGTGCTCCAGCCCTACCTCTGATGTACTATGAGAGAGAGCCAGAGAGCCAGAGAGAATTTGCCAGAAGTCCTATGTACCTCTGGGCATTGGGTGTCCTCTTAGGAAGAGTGAGCTGATGGGGTCAGGACAGGAAGTGGATGTGGACAGGACAGGAAGCAGATGTGGTCAGGACAGGAAGCAGATATGGTCAGGACAGGAAGCGGATGTGGTCAGGACAGGAAGTGGATGTGATCAGGACAGGAAATGGATGTGATCAGGACAGGAAGTCCTGTCTTTGCCGCCTTTGGGGGTCTCCTGTGTGCTGTGTAAATGGCGTCATGCGGTCCGGATCCCCCCTTCCCCCTGCCCCAGGGCCCTTCCACGGAGGCGCATGTCCACGGTGGTGCCTCTGGCCTCTTGGACCCGCCTGTTGACTAGCCGGCAGCTGAAGGACGATGGGGAATCTCCAGCGTGGGGCCTGCTAAGAATGAAGAGTCCGGGCTGGGTGTGCGGGAGCTTCGGCGCCCATGCCCCTGGGTAGACCCCCGGCGGGGAGCGGCTGGCACTTGCTGGTTTTGTAAAGACCCACACGGAGGTGGTCATCCCCTCACAGTCCTCCCACCGGTGCTGAGTGATCCCATCCCTGCATCGACTGGCCTTTGCTGCTGCCACTGTTCCGAAGTTCTGAATCATCCTCGTAGATGCGCAGTAAATACTATCTCAAGGTAGTTTCAGTTTGGGTTTGCATCATGGCTAGAGATGCGGAACATCTTTTCCTGTGCTGTCTGCCATCTGTGTGCCTCATTCCCCGACAACCTTACCATTTGTTAAACCTGGAAACCCGACAGGCCCGAGGCTCACCGCGCTGGCCTCGAGCGCGAGTCCTCCCGCAATCCAGGCGTCAGCTGCCTTCCCTATAAACGTCTCGCGTCTGTCGCTGTGTTCAGCCAGCGAGGCCGAGCTGCTTGATTTCAGGGACAGGGAGCGCCCTCTGCAGGAGAGTGCTCATGAGGACACGCAAGCCGAGGGCATCCTCCGGGAAATCTTCCGTAAATGATAATAGGGCCCGTGCCCGGGGGCCGTGAGCCGCTGGCCCCGCAGTTCCTGTTCAGGACACGCGGCGGGGGCACTGGGGGCACCGGAGGCCGCGAGCCTCACTCCTACATCGCTTGTTCCCACGTTCGGTGTCTTTCCTAAGCTGCTACCCCCTTACCTAGCTGAGGGCCACCACGCCAAATCCCAAGCCTGCCGACAACACTGCACATTCTCGGAGCGCACACCCAGATCCCCGAGCACAGGCGTTTCAGGGCGCAAGGCCCACCCTCAGAGCCCCGCCCCGCGACCCACCTTCCACACTGCACCCCACCTGCATGCCGCCACCCTCCCAAAATGCCATCGAACTACACCTCCATCCACAGCACACCGTGGACGAGGCTGGGCACCCAAGGTCTCTTCCCTGCCCTAAGCCCCAAGCAGCTCGGCCCCACGGCCTCAACGCGTATGTGTTTGGGGGACGTTCACACCCAGACACCAGGGGCTATCCAAGTGTAAAACTCACTACTGGGCTTCTGAAAGTCCATAGGTGCAAAAGGAATCGTACTCAACCTCTGGCTCGTGAACCGGTGACCCTCATCTCCTCCACAATAACAATAAAAAGTTAAAATAATAAAAAGAGGGTGTGTAGGTGTGACTATGCACACACACACATATTAGTATCAGAGACGTGTCGCTTCTTGTAACTAGAGTATATCAGAAAAAAAGAACTCAAGGGAAGCTGGCATGTTAGACTTAGATTCCGTAGTGTTCATTTCTTATAAGCAGCCTACATTTACGTGTGAGCTTAGGTTAAGTTTTAAAAAAAAAAACAACCTATTTTTATGGTGTCAATCTTTTCTTTTCTATTATCCTTAAACGGCCGCGCCGGGGCTTCAAGGCACCGTGTCGATGTAGTTATGGGCGCAATGCTCCTCGGTTCGCGTCACCTTCCGCGGCTCTCCCAGCTCAACCTCGGTCAGTCCCGCAGCTCCCACGGGCCCCCTGGCTTTGGCCGCCCTGTGTTCTTGTGGGGCTTGGGCAGTGGGTGTTGGTGCGCGAGACCTGTTCCTCCCCACGAGCACAAGGGTGAGCGATGACCCGGGGTGCGTGGCGGCAAGGGTCCTGGGCAGGACCCCGTGACCCCTGTGGAGGTGCAATGCAGCTTTAAGGGGAGATGCCACGGAGGGCCCAAGAGCCCTTGGTTGGCCCTGACCGGGCGCTCCCTCCCCGGTGGCTTCGTGTGGCGATGAATGCGCTTCGATTCGATGTTGTGATTTATGAACGCCAACGCAGCACCGTGATGGTGGGGAGCATCACAGCTGGGGCTCAGCTGCCGTGTGGGGTTCGGGATGCACAGTGGAGGTGTCCCTCCGACGCCGCCGGAGAAAGGGAGTGGAAAAACAATTAGCCTAGCACCGGGAGGAATCCTGCAGGAACGATGGCTGCTGAGAGAGAGAACAAAGAGCGGCGTCCTGAACCGCAGTCAGGCTGAGGCGCCCAGGGAGCTGGAGACAGCTATAATTTTTAAAGCCGAAGATAACAAGATTTTCTTCCCGGCTCTCCTTCTTTACAACGAGGCTGGCGTGGAGGCGTTGCGGCGAGGGCGCAGATCGGAGATAAGATGGCACCGCAACTCTGAACATTAGGAAGATTTAGAACAATCCACAACGCCACGGCGGCTGCTATTGTGTTTCTCCGCCATCAAAAAGAGCGTCTGGGTTTAGGGGAGGAAAACGCAAGGGCTCAATCTATACACAGGGAAGTCCACTGTGACTTCCAGCGGGGGAGGGGTGCTGCTCAGCCTTGGGGTTGCGTTCGATGTTCCCATGGGGGGCTGTCACGTGGGGGGTGCGCCCCAGCCATCCTCCTGCCGGGATGGCAGTGCAGAATGCCCTCCCCCTCCCCCTCCCCCTCCCTTACTTGCAGAGCGATCCTGTCCCATGAGGGCTCTCGGCCCCAGCCCCGGGCATCACGAACCCATTGGCAGAGATGGCCCGTGCTCTTTCTCAACCTTGCTTTTGGCCAGACCACCTCAGCTGGAAGAGTGTTGGTAACCGGGTGAGAGAATCACAGTCTGGAAAGCAAATTCGAGTTCCTTATTTACTTGCTTTACTCAGGAGGAGGCTGGAGAGACGTGTCTGCCCTGGCTCAGCATTCTGACATCACTGGAGAGACGTCTTGGCTTTCACTTGGTCTTTTCGTCATATTGGCCTCATGGTGTCAAGATGGCTGCTGTGTCTCGAGCGGAGCATCTCTGGTCTGTGTAAGACACAAGGCCAGGTTCAGAGCAAGGGTCTGCTCTTCCTCCATGTCAGCACAGGTTAGTCATGGTACTGGGGACAGCCACAGTTCTATCACTTTGAGCCACAGCACCACTTCTGGTTTGCTGGAGGTTAACTGGAGATAAGAGTCTCATGAACCTTCCTGCCCAGGCTGTCTGGGAACCAGGATCCCCAGATCTCAGGCTCCCGAGTACCTGGGATGACAGGGGCGAGCCACCGGCGCCAGCCTACATTCTGTTCCGCCAGAGAGGAAGAATACTTGATCAGGACAACGTGCCAAATAAACCGCGGTCCTCCTAATGAATAACGGACCCTGTGGTTCGCGCTTCCCACCACAGGGGGCAGCTGTGAGCAGCCTCCCCTCCCGGCTGTCACTCCTTTGAGCCGACTTGAATGTTTATTGACTTGTTTTTGTTTAATCCAAGCCTTATCTTATTAGGAATGACTTTATTTTCTCCAAGGAGCAGCAGGTAGCTGAGGTTTAATATCATAAAGTTCAATGATAGCATGCCATCGCGGGCCGCACCCACACATGTAACAAAATAGAGTTTAAATACCAGGCTAAGCAGAATTCTGAGGTATCACACGCCTCTGCTTGGGATGGAAGGAAAAAACAAACCATTGTTTAAGTCGTAGTGAACTGCTTGCGGAAGAACTACCCCGTGGTTTTAGAACTAAGCAGCCCCAGGGCACAGGAAGGGGCAAGCCAGGGAGAGCCTGCGGGTGTTCTCAGAGGCTGGCTTGGGAAGTTGGCAGAAAGGAACGGTGGGCGGGCGCTGAGCTGTTTTGTTCTGAAGATTTCCTGGGTTCTGGAGAATTGAGAATAGAATAAGCCAAAAGAGCCCCGCAGCCAGCATCCACGAGCTCCCGGGCTCCGGGGAAACTTCCAGTACTAATGGAACTTCACATCGCGATAGCACACATTTAATTAGTAATTGTTCTGTTTGTTTTAATCAAGATTCCTGGAAAACTCTACCCTCAGAGATTCCTTTTTACTCGGGTGGAATTTTAATTTCATCTGTTTGATGGTGGAGCAATGGCCTATTGGCAATCGTAGACTTTAAATTGCCTGTGTTCAAGTCTTAGAGGTGCCTAATAGTTATTATTGCAATTAGTCAAGTGAGAAGAAATGGACTCCATGTAATAGGTGTGAATTAAGAGACAGGTGGCAAGGAATAAGCCTACTGCAGAGCTGGCTAGGCAGACCTGGCGCTGACAGGGCCGATCTCGGGCTGCGTCTGTCCACTGAGCCTCAAAAATCAAATGTTTATAAATACTTCTAAGAAAGGAGGTGGAGTCCTCAGTGATAAAAACGAAGTCTTTGAGGAAAGAAATAGAAGAAAGAACTAAAAGAGAGAAAGCCCTACCGTGTCCACAGATGGGCAGAATTAATATTGTGGACATGGTTGTACTGTCGGGATCCATCTACAGATTTGGCGCAATCCCCACAAAAATTGTAACACTGTTCTAGAAACATCAATCCGAAAATTTATAAAGGTCCAAATAGCCATAGGAATCCTAAGGGGGGAAAAAAAAAGCAGTGCTAGAGATCATTATAATACCTGACTTCAGAGTATGCCTCTGAGCCACAGTAACCAAAACAGCACGGTATAAACATACGGCTAGATCTTCTGTCTGTTGGTATACAGAGAACACAGACTGCAGACATCCTTTTCTTCTTTTATGTAAGGCAGAGAGGGGTTGTACGTGAGGTTCGCCCATGGATCTCGGAGGTCACTGAAGATCTTGTGTGCTGAGAACACAGCACGTGTGAAAGGTTAGCCCAGGGGTCATGTGGCGTGTCAGGAAAGAAAAACCCGGGGTTCTGTAAAGGACAGGTCTCTCGTGCTTGATATTCCACTGGGGAAGAGTCATTCAATTAGCCTCACTGCAGCCACAGAGGTTTCCTCATTGCTAGTTGGTTTGTGCAAGCTAGCATGGTGCCTTGGAACATAGTGCGTTATGATTTAGCTACAAGGAGAAACGAACAACAAAACCAGCTGATGGGAGCTGAGGGCGCTCTGCACGGCGGGCCCACGCTTGTGTGTGTGTGAGTGTGTGTGTGTGTGTGTGTGTGTGTGTGTCTGTCTGTCTGTCTGTGGACATAGGGCACCACCATTGCACACAAGGCAACAGAAGCAGCGGCTGATTGAAGCTCCGGAAGGCCGCGCCTCAGAGTCCTCATGAACATCTGTATCTGTGGAAGGACCGTTCTGACAGTACAAGGAATCCTCGTTGCGCCTCTCTTGGTGTGGACGGCGTTGCAGCTTCAGAAGGTAGCCCTAGCTACTGGCAAAGTGGGAAGGACTTTGCAACCTGGACGAATCTAGGATTTTGGCAGGAAGGCTTTGATGAAAGGAACCTAAAACTCTTACACCCTGGAAAATATCAGAAGGACGAGAGCCCGAATCACAGGAGCCCATCCGCTCAGAAACCACAAACACGGATCATCGGTTGCCTCTGGCCTGCCCGCCGCTCATGGTGACACGGTCATGAGAGAACAGGGTAGACATGGAGGGCTCTTGTGACCTCCTGACCCCAGAGGGCCTGGGCTCTCCATTTCCCCCCCCCCCCTGCCCCAGAGTCCTGGCGGGAAGCCAAGCGGTACCCAGTCCCCACTCTTATCTTACACCAGCTAGGATTTTTCTCAAGAAAGGCTGCTCTCCACCTCTGTGGACTCTGTTCCACGCTGGCATTGCTCACGATCGTCTACAGCGGATGAGCCATTGCTAAGAACCCTGCACGTGCAGCGTCCAGCCGTCCAGCGTCCAGCCGTCCAGCTTGCGCACTGGGGAGGACCCGCATCTTTCCTGGGCTGTCTCTGTGTAACGCCGGCCTCCCTCCCAGCCCGGCCAATGTTGGGAATTGCAGGCAGGGAGGAGAGACAGGGAAGCACCGTTTTCATGAGACAATTGCAAACCCCGGGTCCTGTGTGCATTGAGAGAATCTAGCCAATTAGTGGCAGTGTAATTGTCATTGTTCAAATGTCACCAGGAATAATGACTGCTCCACTTCAAGTGGCCCCTGCGGCTCTGTGGGCAGCTCCTTTTAAAGTCAAGGTCAGTACATGTCCAGGTCTTCCTCAGGGTCCTGTGGACAGACCTTCCTCCTCCCCCACCCCCGTACCCCGACTGAGGACGGCTGAGAACTGTCAGTTGGATTGAGTCTCTTCTGAGTTTTCAAAACGTGTGTTTTCAACAACAGCGTCACTAAAATCATGCTTAAAAAAATGACTGTGTGTCTCTTGTGATGTTCGGAGGGGTTACCATTTCCTAAGCCCGAGCACGGAGAACCCCCCTCGGTGGCCACTGTTACCCCTTCCTGCGCCTTCCCCGCTTCCCCTGCCTCCCTGCCTACAGCCTCATATTCCACACCTCGCACGTCAAATGGCTGGATCGCCCCCGCCCCGCCCCCCTCCTTCCCTTTCCTCCCCTCTTTGACCCTCCTAAAAAAATGCCCCAAAGCAAAACCAAGCACCAACACCAAAACCACAAAAAGCCCGTGTGTCCCCTCTTCTCTTTGAACTTCCCGGTGGTCAGGAAGAAACGGAGTGGGTTTGGTGTGATTTGTCACCGCATTGTCTGAGAATTTCGGCGTCCAGGACATCTGAAGCCAATCAAGCTTGCTCAGCACGGGGCGGCTCGCTCATTCTTGGAGACAAATAAAAGAAACCCTGGCGTTAAGACACTGACGGCCCACGGCCAACTCCAGCTCGGCTCGGCAGTCATTAAGTTCTCAGGCTCCGGGCACCAACTGGACAGAGTGCTAATGAGCTACTAAAGGGCTCGTGAAAGCACATTAACATTTGCAAAGTCTGCGGCTCCGGGGAGGCTGCTGGCTCCCGCGCGGTCTGCGGGGCACCTTCTGACGGATGTGCTGCTGCGGGAAGAGCCGGCCACCTGCTGCTCCCTGCAAATGTGCCACACGCTGGCCATGGGGGGCACGGGCATCGTGGAGCAAATCAGCAGCTTGGATGCGCGTGCTGGGGGTGGACGAGGCCTCGGGCCCAGGTCTCTTCAAAGAGCCGCGCCAGGTATGAGCAGGCTAACACGCCAGGACAGGGCGGGTAGACCGCTACCTCCTGAGGGGCTGCCCAAGCCTGGCAACCGAGGCAAGCTCCCGTGAGTCCCCGCGCCAGGTAGGAGACATGTCTGACAGGTGTAGCGCCGTCCTTAAAGTCGGGGTGCAGGCAGCAGCAGTCCCATCGAGCTGGCAGAAGTGCCCTCCATCCCCCAAAAGCAATGCCCTGGCTTGAGGACCGTCAAGCATGGGGCTCCCCATAGTGTGTAGGAGCCTCGATTAAGCCGCAGAACATTAGGTGGCGTGGTGAAGCTCCTGCACTCTGCTTCCCACCTGGAGATGAGTCCTTCTGCTACCTCTGCCGGCCTGTCTCCAGGACTGACCTCGTCGCCCTGTCATTGTTCAATCAAGTGACATCCTGTCAACAGGAGCCACAGGCCCAGCTGTGTCCCCCTCCCGTAACCCATCATCTTGTGGGCGCGGGGAGGGCCACGCCGGCTGGACGGCTCAGGGTCTGTGCCCGCCTCTGCCCGAGCCCGGGCATGCCGCCACACCGAGGCGTTTCCACAGGGACGTGGGGCCGAACGGAAGCACAGGCACTTGGGCGCTCATCCACGCAGCCACCTCCCGACCCCCGCCGGGGCAGCCTCCCCGAGGGGTTCAGGGCCCATCCACACACCACTGGGACGTCCTCCCCTGGATGCAGCCCCTGGCAGCCCCAGAGGCCGGACAGCGGAGACGAACGCACCCACGCCTCTCCATCGGTGCTCTGCAGGCAAACTGGAGATCCAACCTCAAGAGGACACCCACAGGCCCTGCATGTCCACATCAGCGCCAGAGGGTGCTGGGCAGCAGCTGACTGGGAGCTGGGCCTGCGGACACACATCGCCGCAGTCCGCAACGGGGCATCGGGTTAAACCATGGCAGGGCCCAGAGATGAAGAGTCACTGAACACACCGTGTGCACAGACACCACAACTCCACCGGGGACACTGAACACACCGTGTGCACAGACACCAAAACTCCACCGGGGACACTAAACACACCGTGTGCACACAGACACCACAACTCCACCAGATACACTGAACACACCGTGTGCACACACAGACACCACAACTCCACCAGATACACTGAACACACCGTGTGCAAAGACACCACAACTCCACCAGATACACTGAACACACCGTGTGCACACACAGACACCACAACTCCACCAGATACACTGAACACACCGTGTGCACACAGACACAACTCCACCAGATACACTGAACACACCGTGTGCACACAGACACAACTCCACCAGATACACTGAACACACCGTGTGCACACAGACACAACTCCACCAGATACACTGAACACACCGTGTGCACACACAGACACAACTCCACCAGATACACTGGACACACCGTGTGCACACACACACCACAACTCCACCAGATACACTGGACACACCGTGTGCACACAGACACAACTCCACCAGGGACACTGGACACACTGTGTGCACACACAGACACCACAACTCCACCAGATACACTGGACACACCATGTGCACACAGACACAACTCCACCAGGGACACTGGACACACCGTGTGCACACAGACACAACTCCACCAGGGACACTGAACACACCGTGTGCAAACAGACACAACTCCACCAGATACACTGAACACACCGTGTGCACACACAGACACAACTCCACCAGATACACTGAACACACCGTGTGCACACAGACACCACAACTCCACCAGATACACTGAACACACCGTGTGCACACAGACACCACAACTCCACCAGATACACTGAACACACCGTGTGCACACAGACACAACTCCACCAGATACACTGAACACACCGTGTGCACACACAGACACAACTCCACCAGATACACTGAACACACCGTGTGCACACACAGACACCACAACTCCACCAGATACACTGAACACACCGTGTGCACACACAGACACCACAACTCCACCAGATACACTGGACACACCGTGTGCACACACAGACACCACAACTCCACCAGATACACTGAACACACCATGTGCACAGACACAACTCCACCAGATACACTGAACACACCGTGTGCACACAGACACAACTCCACCAGATACACTGAACACACCGTGTGCACACACAGACACAACTCCACCAGATACACTGAACACACCGTGTGCACACAGACACAACTCCACCAGATACACTGAACACACCATGTGCAAAGACACCACAACTCCACCAGATACACTGAACACACCGTGTGCACACAGACACAACTCCACCAGATACACTGAACACACCGTGTGCACAGACACAACTCCACCAGATACACTGAACACACCATGTGCACAGACACAACTCCACCAGATACACTGAACACACCGTGTGCACACAGACACCGCAACTCCACCAGATACACTGAACACACCGTGTGCACAGACACCACAACTCCACCAGATACACTGAACACACCGTGTGCACAGACACAACTCCACCAGATACACTGAACACACCGTGTGCACACACAGACACAACTCCACCAGATACAGTGGACACAACATGTGCACACACAGACACCACAACTCCACCAGATACACTGAACACACCGTGTGCACAGACACAACTCCACCAGATACACTGAACACACCATGTGCACACAGACACAACTCCACCAGATACACTGAACAGACAACACAACTCCACCAGATACACTGGACACACCGTGTGCAAAGACACCACAACTCCACCAGATACACTGAACACACCGTGTGCACACAGACACAACTCCACCAGATACACTGGACACACCGTGTGCACACAGACACCACAACTCCACCAGATACAGTGGACACACCGTGTGCACACAGACACCACAACTCCACCAGATACAGTGGACACACTGTGTGCACACAGACACCACAACTCCACCAGATACAGTGGACACACCGTGTGCACACAGACACAACTCCACCAGGCACACTGAACAGACACCAAAGCTCCATCAGGTACACGCCTTGGCAGCATCTTAGTAGAGTTCCTTAATTTGTAGGGGCAAAAATAAAGAGTGGGGATATCTCCAAACAGCAGGGAAAACAAAATAAGTCATTAAAGGTCATACATCACAGAGCGTTTCCCTTCCATGGCTTTTCTCGCGGCACAAGGCTTTCAATTTGCTGCTTAATATAATTAGAGAGAATTTGCAATTTAAATTGTTAGTACGGATGTTATAATTTATACTCGTTTTGTGTGATGACACATTTCAAGAGAGAGGTAGTAGAATTTAATTGTATGTGGGATATCTTGAATTAAGCAATTTATATTTCATAATCACACATGCCTGTGTATCTTGTTCTTTTCTTTTGTGGCACTGGGAATTGAACTCAGGCCTCACACGTGTTAGACAGACGTTCTTGTCGCTCAGCCACAGCTCCAGCCCCTGACAAGCATACTGTTGAATTGTCCCCAAAGGAGGGAGGGCGGGGACCAGGAAGCTCCCAGAATAAAGGGAAACACAACCTACTAGTACCTTTGAGAAACAACAGAGGCAGTTCTAAGATGGATGTTTATTCCTATGCATGTCTACATGAGAGAGACTAAGACAGAGAGACAAATCGCAAATAAATGGCCTAATACACTTCAAACACCTGGAGACAGGAATAACCCAGACCCAAAATTAGATGGAAAGAAATTAAAGATTAGGGCAGAGATGAATAAAATGGAAAGTGTGTGTGTGTGTGTGTGTGTGTGTGTGTGTGTGTGTGTGTGTGTGTGTGTGTGTGTGTGTAATCAACAAAACAAAGAACAAACCTTTAACTGATCTGAACAAAATGAGGAGGAAAAAGACCCAGATTAATAAAGTTAGAGATGTGAGTTGGTGACAACCAACATCAATGGAATATCAATACCAGAGGCTACTTTGAAACCCTCAATTGAGATTATCTAGAAAAATCCCAAAAAAAATGGAACCATTTCAAGCTACACTTGAACTACCACCATGTAAACCAGAGGATATAAACCACTTAAACAGCTCTGTCCTGAGCCAAGGACGGAAATAGTTCATAGTCTCTCAACTAAGGCTCATCAAACAGGCCCGAGAAAGAGGAGAGGAAGGGACCCTACCATACCCATCCTGTGAAATCAGGACCACACTGGACAAGAACCCAGTAAAAATGAGGGGGGAACCATGGGCCGATCCTCTTGTTAGGTAATTACACAATGGGCCGAAAGATTTCAGGAACAGCTTCAGGTCAGGTTGGTGTCAGCCACACAGGTGGCAAGATGAACAATACTACCACGAAACCCGCTGTGGATAAATGAGGAAGGCACAGAACAAAGAAGGGGGTCCGTACCCTCTGCCCGCGGCCCTTTCTTATGGTCATGTCCGGGAGGCAAAGATGCGTGGGGCTTGGTTTTGTCTTTGCATCCGTCCCGGGGCGTCTGCTTTGACTGTGTTTAAGTGGAGCTTG
The DNA here is from genome assembly GCF_024711535.1 of Dipodomys merriami. NCBI lineage: Eukaryota > Metazoa > Chordata > Mammalia > Rodentia > Heteromyidae > Dipodomys > Dipodomys merriami. Next base: position 1,740,391 of record NW_027202971.1, read on the forward strand.
AGGAAACTCCCCCTTCCTGATCTTTTGTTCCTTCAATGCAGACCAAGCCTTCGCTACGAGACGGTTTTATTTTTCATTTCGGTGTTGGGCTCCCCGATTAAGAGCTGGCTTTCAAGGTGGAAATCTTTTGAACTTGAAGCCGTGCGTTTCCAGCCTCCTTCCTCACCCGGTGACATTGCCGGGGGGCCTCTCCCCCGCCCTCCCCGCCCCTCCCCGCCCTCCCCGTCCCTCCCCCCTCCAGCCTCACACGGGAGCCCACACATAGAGGCTCCGGTGTGTGCGCCCCACGTCCCCCACCCCTCTCAACCTCGTCCTCCTTGTCTTTGTCTCTTTGGGAGGCTTTTTTATTTTATTTTTTTAATTTTGAAGCTCCGTGAGAGAACAGACGATTTTGATTTCTCTTCTGTGTTTAACTTGGGGTTTTAACCCCTGCTGTGCTCATAACTAGACAGCATTCCTGTGTCCTTCTCCTGGGGTCACGCGGAGATGACTGCTGACAAACAGACTGCGTCTCCTCCCGGGGTCACAGCCACAGCTTGTGTGGGATCGAGAGAGAAGCTGGGCTGAGGGCCGCATCACAAAGCTACCCCGGCCTCAGACCCCACGCCACCCTCCCAGCGACCCCGCAGCCTCAGGCCGCCTCTGCTGTTAAGAATGAGTTCTTGGACCGAGGCCCGGGAAGCCCAGGTTTCGGGCTGGTTCCTCTTCCCCGAAGCCACAACCAGGGGCCGGCGTCACTCTGCTCCTGGTTCCAGATCTAGGCCCACCGGGTGGTGTGGGTGATGATTTCTGCCCCCTCGAGTGACGATGATGGCTGAAGCGAAGGTCAGGGCCACAGCGCAGGCTCCACTCCCGAAAAGTCCGAGTCCCAGTGCATTCGCGCTCTGTGACTCTGAAGACGGTGCTGTGGGTCTCTGCCTTCACGTCACGGGTGAGGAATTAGGGGCTCCTTCACCCGCAGTGGCATGCTGAGTGTTTGGGTTTCCTTCTTCTACGCGAATATCTCACCTCGCAGACCCAGGGCCACCAGGACCTGCAGGGAGTCTCGTGCTGACCAATGGAGGCTCACAAAAATGCACACCCTGGAAACAGTTAAGGTAGCGTGACCATTCTGAGGATTACATCTGGAAACAATTCTCTGTGCTCCCAGGCTGGATGCGTGAGCTCAGAGCCCTGAGCCCTAGAGCTCCGTTCAGGCATGGCGGAGATGGTAATGGTCTGCTCATGTGTGTGGAGCTCTCTGGGCCCCTGGTGCTGAGCTCTGTGAGCCGCCATTAGTCGCAGCTACTGGGACAACCAGTCGGTCTTCCCGACCACCATTCCAGAACAAAGGGGCATTCAGACGTCCAGGGACGAGGCTGGCCAAGATGCCCCAGCGCAGTCCCTGCCGCAGCCAGGGATAAAACCTGGCTGACCTTGCAAGGCCCCCCGCAGCTTCCTTCCCCCTCCTCCCCCAGCCCAGAAAGCCGATCTTGTCATGAAAGACTCCAGGAGGAGTCCCAGAGGAAGAAGTAACCATCTCCAGCTCAATTGCTAGGCACCTGTCCACGGCCCAGCAAACACGCCACACTGGCTGGTTCTGGCAGCAGAAAAGGGAGGGAGGAGGTAATTAGGTTTTGCTGCTGCTTCATTTAAACTTCAAAGGTAGGTCTGTACGAAGGTAGGTCTATTCAAAGACACAGATTGACAAAATGGGAACAAAACACAGAAGGGAAGGAAGTGATTTGCACATCCATCCCTTTCAGCAACGAAGACAAGGTGCCACGAGGACCCGGCTCTTATCATGGAAACTTCCTCTCTTACAGTACAAAAAATAAAATAAAAATGGAAAAACACTTTTTCTTGTCATGCTAGAGATCAGCTTTACATTAAACACCACTCACGAGACCCTGGGATCCTGGATTTCTGGGCCCCTCGAAGAATGGGAGCGGCGAATGGAAGCTTTCTTCCCTTAGTTTACAGTATTTCTAAGGGGACCACGAGGCTAAGAAGGCTGCAATGAATGGAAGCTTTCTTCCCTTAGTTTACAGTATTTCTAAGGGGACCACGAGGCTAAGAAGGCTGCAAAATTCTTCCCTCGTATTCTCCCGGAGGAGGCCAGGGAGGGGAGGACAGGTCAGAAGGTCCTGGGGTGAGGCTGGTCCGTGCCTCGCAGGATCACACGATTCCCAGCCTGTGAGTGAATGGATTTATTCCCCACACCTCAGGGGATTTGCTGAGGAAGCACCACTTACGATAAGATCAGCTCGGCAACGAGACCCCTCCATGAGGAGAGACAGAAACTACTGTTCATATCTTCACAGCGGACGGTGACGTTTGTCACCACACATCTCAGCCACCTCTGCTGCAGAGAAGCCGAGGGGAAGGTTGGAGTAAGAAAGCTCAGGGCAGCTGTGTTGTACCCAACCCGCCCCCCAGCCGCTGGAAACTGGGTCGCGCCCAGTGTGTGTGCTCCGCCTTCCTTTGAGCACAAACCAGATTTCCTCCAGTGTTTATGAGAGGAGGGCGCCGGGAGCCGGGAGCGTGGGCCCGCGAGCATTCAGCCAGCCGCTTCCACAGTTCTTTCCTAACTTCCTAGATGTGCTCCCCAAGTCCGTGATAAAACCTGGCTGAAGCTTGGTTAATTTTGTAATAGATTCACATAGGTCTCCAAGGAGAAGAGAAACTTCACAATTATAGGTTGTTGTGTTTTTAAAGTGAAAATGATAACAAAGGGAGTCACCTCTAGTCTCCTGTGCATCTTGGAGCACTGAAATGCACTCCTGATTTTATAGCCCAGATGGAGCCCTGGTTTGTCTCCCAACGATCATGTATTTTGTGTATGCTGGGCTCCTCTTCTTGAGGTAGGCATGACTGTTTTATTTGCTTCGTGTTCTCAGCTCTCCACAGGGTGCCACATACATGTCTGTTCCATTTATATATCAAGAACTCAAAATAGCAAGGAAACAAATAGCCCAATTAAAAAATGAGCAAAGACTGGAACAGACATTTCTTTTTCCCCAAAAGAGGCCTGCGGTTGGGCGATCAAGAGAAGCAAGCAACAACGGCTCTGTGTCACTAATCATGAGCCACAGATTAAAACCAGAATAATTTTTTTCAATTCCTGACAAAATTCCCCCCCAATGGTCAGAATCAAAGCAGAAAGACACCCATTGGCGAGGATGTGAGAAAAGGGAGCCCTTGCACACTACTGATAGGAGTGCAAATTAGTGCCCGTGTCATGGAAACAGGACCAACCACGAAAACCAAACAAAAACCAGCTCTGCCGTGTGACGCAGATCGCCCAGTTCTAGGTAGAGGTGCACGGGAATGTCATCACCGAGCGAGAGAGCGATCCACGCGTCTCCTGTGTTTATTGTAACGTCTCTCACGTTACTCAAGACGTGGAACCGCTCCAAGTGTCCAGCTGTGGAGAAAGAGATAAAGAAACGCGACGCATACAGAGTAGTGCTATTCAACTGAGGGAATCCTGTCGTGGGTGACAGTGAAGACAGATGAGCCTGCTGGCCGTGGCGGTAAATAAAATGAGCGCCACACAGAAAGACAGCGTCCCGACAGAGCCGCGGTTTGTGTCCCGCCCGTAGGCCCAGGCCCGGCCAATGATGAGGCGCACCTGCCCTGTCTGTCTAACTTGCGGAATCAATCTGTCAATCTCTCAACAGTGTCGCATCCTGGGGGCTGCAGTCAGAGAACCGAGGAGCCGACTGCAACCTCCCTTCTCCTCACAGATGTCCTTGAAGCCATCACTGGGCCCTGGAGAGGGCAGGGGCCTCCTTTACGTGCTGGTGCAGTATCTCTGCCTAATCCATGTACCTACCCACCCTCCGCACAGCCATCCACGCTCAGGTGTACTTTAAGTCATTTCTCAATGACGCACCATGCCTAATGCAACGCAAATGCCACTGAAATACCCGCTGTGCTATGCTGTTGAGGGGGATCCCAGGAGCAGGAGGAAATCCCGCTCGTGTCTGGTACAGATGCCACTGTTTCCAGTAAAATGTTTCCAGTCTGTGGTTGAGAGAGACCTCATGGGCACCGAGGGCAGGCCCATTCTGGTGTACAGTACGCTCTACTCACCATGGTGAACCGCGTGTAGCAGCGATTACCCCTGCTAACCAATGTAAGTGCATGTGTTCTCAATATCAAATATGAATCACTTTGTACAACACCACAACAAATATCACATATTTGATCCTGCTGACCATCGGTTGTGGAAGTTTATTCTGTGAGGTGATTCCTGCACCTCTCGGGTGCATGTTCACGCACGTGTGTGTATAAAATCGCTCTGTCACAATCAATAGCTTTCCTTCTGCCATGGATTCTCTTTGCTCAGGTCAAAAGCAGGGCATGGGAATTGGCCCTGAGAAGACAGAACAAGGAAGACTTGGGGACGGTGTATATAGGTTATTTGTTTGGTTTATTCTCTTCTACATAGAAAACAGGACGATGGATGATCCTTGGGGGTCTTTGGGAGGGGTCTCTTGTTGTCCCCGGCGATTAGAAGGGAGGCTGGCTGGCTCCTACGTGCTCACAAAATGGAAAAGGCACAGTTCACCCACTGTCTCTGTGCAAGCTCACATGGTCTCTGTTTCTTGTCTTCCAACATTAGGAAGTGCTCCATGCTCCTTCACTGACCTGGGAGTCAGCGTGGCCGGCGGGGATTCTTCAGCTCAAGGCAAGCTCAGACTGATCACGGGCTTCGGACTGTATTTCTTTTGTTTTTCATCTTCTTCCTCCACTAGACACGCCACACACGCACACACACGTGCATGCACACACACACACACACACACACACACACACACACACACACACTTGATGTTTGGTGAGATACAATTCAATATAGATTCAGTTCTGTATCCAAAGCCTACCTTTGATTGTTTGCTTCCAAATTTATCAACTTTATGACCAGTCTTGCGGAGTCTGGGATATGCCTCTTCTTCCCTAATGCTTCCCGTCCCTTCCGGAAGGTTCTTCGTTCTTCTCAGTAATGAAAACAAGGTGCTGGTAGTCAGGCTTAGAGTGTAGGAGGGAAGGGCGTTGGGCAATACTGGAAGATCAGGTGTCCAAAGGGGCTTCCGCCGTGATGTTTACATGTATGTATCTGATGCACTTGGATCGAATTTATTCCTCTGTTTGTTTTCTTCGTTCCTCTCCCCTGTGACTCCCCCTTTTAAATGTTTCATTTGGGGGTGCCATTTGAATGCATATAGGAAGCATACCTCAGCCTTGCTCACCCACCGCGCCCCTCCCCCTCCATCTGAAACCCATCCCTGCCAACGCGGGGGCAGACGGCAAGTGGGGGTTTACTTGATTACGTGAACAAAATATATTGATCATTCTAGAAAACAGTAGGTATGGTGCGCATAAGAATGTCCTTAAATAGATTTAGTCTGGCCTGACATTTTTTTCTTCAAAAGGAAATGGTATGTGTAAGATATATTATATACATATGAGATTTGGTGTGAACAGCGGATTTCTGCTGAGGAACTGTTAGCAGTACCAGGACTTCTAAACTAGATCGCCGAACCCGAGACCAGGCATGGGGCAGGTGCTGCGTGGACGCTTCTCGGCCCAGCCTTGTTCCTAGGCTGCAGGGCTCCAACCAGGCTCCTTTTATCCAAATACCTCATCAAGAAACCAAGTGGCCCAGATGAGAGCCGTGGGCGCAGAAGCTTCTCCTCGCGAGTGTGTCGGCGAAGCAAGCGACAACAACAGAACCTCCGTGTGCAACAGCTCTCTTCAACTGCATAGCGGCGGCTATAAAGAGATGCATATAAATACCCGGAGGGGGGAGGAATGGAAGGACAAGAAAGAAAGGGGAGAAAAGTTCTCAAATCCCATCAGCAATAAGTGCTTCTTGTTATTGTTGTTTTGCTTTGAATTTGGAAATAGTTATTGGCTCAGGAAATCAAGCATTTTTGAAGCAATGAATCCCTCAGCATGGGGGACTAATGAGACCACTGCTGTCTGAATACCTGTTTTGTTTTGTTAGGGCAGAATAAGCGCTGTAATGAGGGATGGAGTGCCGGTCCTGTGGTGTAAATAGGAGCGATGAAGGGACTGTGTTTATGTCCTGTGAAGTCAGCCGGCCACTTGGGAGGGGGTATGGGAGGAGACAGAGCCCAGGCCAGTGGCCGCTCTGCTTACCGGGTGAGCAGACAACTTGCTGGTTGGGGGCGCTGCGGTGGGCGCCAGACTTTTGGGAAGGTTCAGTCCCTGCTGATGGGTTATGAGGACACCGGCTTCACTGATTGGCTAACTGGTAGGAGGAGAGGTGTGGCTGCAGGAAGCAGGCTCCGGAGAGACCTGGCTCGCTGGCTCACCTCCCAGGTCCACTCACCTCCTGGATGACCGGGCCGTCCTGAAGAGCTGGGCCTGCGGCTGGTGGGGCTCCTGAGGCCCTCGGCGCCTGCCCTCTGCGTTCACGTCCCCTCAGAGGTGCAGAGCTCGCAGGCCGGCTGAAGGCTCTCCAGCTCCCTCCCGCTTCCTGGGCAGCTGTCCAGGGACTGAGGAAGGCGTCCAAGCCCCTTGTCCTGGGCTGCTGCCCATGTGCATGTGCCCAGGCCTTTCTGTGGCCTGGCCCGTGGCCGTGGCGTCACGCTCGCGCTCTTTTGACACAATCCCACTGGATACTTGGAAACCCCACTTCCAAGTGTGTCTCCCAGGCTCACCGTTTCCGTATATGTTATATCATCATTGGGAATGCTAAACCTCAGCCCCCTTGTTAAATTCGCAGCTAATCCCCTTCAACTTCCCCAAGGTCACTGTGTTTTCCAAGCACGTCAATCCCCCACAATGCATCTCTTCCGAGACGGTTCAGGTGGAGCCCTCCTCCCAGCCCAGGGTGCTTGAGGAGTTATCTCGAGCAGCAGCCTGATGAGCTGCACCTGAAGCTGATTCCGAGGTGCCACGCAAGCGTTCGGAGGCTCCTCAGAAACATCAACGTCAAACCCAGTTGTGTGACATTCAAGCAGGGAATACACGCGATCGCATCCATTAAAGCATTCTGTTTGTTCCGCACACCACCGGGGCCGGCGCCACTTGGAGGTAGGGATGAGCCTTCTGTCGGTCTGACTTGGAAATTCATTTTCTGGGAATACACATCAGTTGACCCGCTAATGAATGTCCAAGTGACCTGGTTCATTTTCCTCAGGAAATACTCGTCCGTTTTTGTGCAGTAGTGTGAGGAGACACCTCAAGGCATTTGAGACCCCACGACTTTTCTGTATGGTCTCCCCTTTGAAGGAAATGGCGGTGTCTGTCCATCCAGACCATCCACGCAAACGGCTGGCGCCGGCAGCAGAGGGGGAAAACCAAGGTCTGTAGAGGAAATTTCCTACGACGTGGAAAGCTACCTAGGGGAGACTCGCAGTGAGGCCTAGCATTCGCTTGAACAAAAATAAAAACCAGTAGGTGCTGCGAGTAAACGGGATAGGCCAGGAAACAACTTAGAAACGCTTGTCAGAAAGGACAGAGCATTCACAGGATGCTCATGGGGTGGGGTGGGGGGGCGCGGGGAAAGCAACGTGGGTCCCCAAACCCAAAACGAAAAGCCACAAGGGGACATGGCGTATCAAAGGTGGAAAAGCAGATGTTAAAAGAGACTCTCGGGTGCTGTGAATCACGGTGACGACAGAGCAAACCGGCACAATTCCTGTGCCATGCTTCCTGCGCGAAGCGTTTTCTACTTGTCCTCGGGAATGGGTTTAAGACATGCAAGAATTCCAGCAGGGAGACTAAACGCAGGTTTTGCTCATTAGGACGGACTTGTTGCTGAAACAGATATGGGTCAAGAATGACCCTGCTATCCCTCTGTGGAGCTACTTTTCCCTCTAAGAAATGGAATGTTAAGGACAAGCCTGGAGAACGCTGCGGAAACCATCTGGGGCAGATCTGTGATTTCAATGGCTGATGATTCACCCACCAGAAATAAAGCCCCGGCCGGCGCTCCGTACAGACGCCCCAGGCCAGAGCGTTGCCAGCTGCTGCCTCAACACAGCAAGCCAGTCAGAGCCTTCTTCCTCAGTCCCTTCTCCAGAGGACTAGCGCACATTCGGCGGCAGAGAACGATCCACCAGAGAGCTCCAGGGCTGGCTCCCTGAGTCCCACACGTGTGAGGACTGGGTCTGGGAAATGGAGCTGATAAAACCTGATTATTTCCTCCCCCTCCTCCTCCTCCCCCCTCCTCCTCCCCCTCTTCCTACCCTTCCTCCTCCTCCTCCCCTTCCTCCTCCTCCCCTTCCTCCTCCTCCTCCCCCTCCTCCTCCCCCTCCTCCTCCCCCTCCTCCTCCCCCTCCTCCTCCTCCTCCCCTTCCTCTTCCTCCCTTTCCTCCTCCTCCTCTTCCTCCTCCTCCTCCCCATCCTCCCCCTCCCCCTCCTCCTCCCCTTCCTCCTCCTCCCCTTCCTCCTCCTCCCCCTCCTCCTCCTCCTCTTCCTCCTCCTCCTCTTTAACTGGAGCATGAAGTCAGGACCCTGAGTTATTTATTGGAGAAAGATTCTCTGAAAAGTGTCTAGCAGGTGTCCTCAAAGCTCCCCGGCAGGCGGGACACAGCTGCTCCCTGTGTCTCTGCGGTGCTCCGGGGTGAGGCAGACCCTACTTGTAGAGACATAATTATTCCAGTGAGGGGTGCTCCTCCCCGAAGGAACTCACAGCGCCCCCTCCAGGCTTAACTTTTGGCACCTGCCTTCTTGGAATCCATCTCTGAAACAGAAACATCTAGATTCAATAACAGGGTGGGTGACACGTGGCCGTGCAGGCCGGCATTTCCCTCTGCCGCGTTGGAAGGACGGGCGGGGTGATGGCTGTCACCTTCGAGAGCATCGCGGCACTGTGACCGTCTATTTCTCAGAGTTGCCGTTGACCCCTGCGGCTGCACAAAGCTATGCTCTGAGTTGTGTCTTGCTAACTGACGGCACGCAGCGCTTGTACTCCTCTCTGGCTTCCGTTTCTCTTTTGGGTGTGTGTGTGTGTGCTCAGGGGTGCGTGCTCCTGTGAGTGTTTATAGGTACTGTGCGTGTGGCCAGCATAGGTGTATGTGTGTGCTCATATGTGTTTATGTTTATTTATACATATGTTTATATATTGATGTGTGTTTACCTGTGGGCTCTACGCACATGTATGATGAGCATGTATATTTGTTATACAGTTATGTGAATGTGTGTGTACATGTTCATGTATGACCAGGTGTTTGTGCTGTGTGTGTATGTGTTGGGGGTAGGGACTTGTGTGTGTCTACTTTACCTAGCATGCTGATGGGACTGGAAAATCATGAGAGAGAGAGAGAGAGAGAGAGAAAGAAAGAGAGAGCAAGAGAGAGAGAGAGAGAGAGAGAGAGAGAGAGAGCGAGAGAGCGAGAGAGAGAGCGAGCGAGAGCGCTCTTCTGGTCCACGCTCTGAAGTCACCACAGACAGGTCGGCTTGGCAAAGCCCCTCCACTTCAGCAGCCATTCCATGCCTGGTCCCACTCTTCCGGTGGCCTGTGGTCTTCTCTGGCAAGTGTCAGGATGAAACAGAAATCTTGGAACTCAGTGTTTGACATCCTCAATTATTATGTTTAAGCCGTTTCTCAAACCAGCCCTGATCTGAGCATGAACTTGGATTCGAGGTCTGCAGAGCGGGGTCTGACGCGGTGTGATTCACTCTTGGGGGGGCTGGAAGGACTCGGTGTCCTGTGTTGCGTGCTCACCTGTCTGCCCCTCCCCCTCAGCGTCCCTTCCCGCAGCTATACAGAAACCTTGCTTTCTAAAGGCAGCAGCGAGCCTTTTCCAATGGGAAGAGCAGCTACGCTGCTGGCCGCTGGAATTCCTCCCAGATCTCAGCACGTCTGTGAAACTTTTAGGATAATTGGATCCCCAAATAGAAACAGCACAGGAAAGTTGGAAATGCAACTCCGAAAAGAAAAACACTTCTTACCTAGAGGAATAAACTTCTGTATTTGCAAAGAGCCAAAAATGCTCTTAGGATGTTTCCATATGCAGGTGCTTAGAAAAGGCTGACGGTTTCTTCCTGGATTCCTGCAATCTGTGTTTACAGGATTTCTTCCTGGATTCCTACAACTTGTATTTACAGGTTGCAGTGGGGCATGGTCCGTTCTTCAGAAAGAATTAAAAGGCCCGGATGAGTGCAGGGGAAAAGTCAAGAAAATCCATGTTGTGGTCGTGGCCCACACGGGCGCCCCTCTTGCTAGTCACGCCGAGGTGGGGTGGGTGAGGAGCAGTATTAGACGGTGAATTCCTTGCCTATGTCTTCCTCTAGTGTGCGTTGTGTTTTGGGGAGGCCGGCATGCAGGGGCAGTGAAAACGTTTCCCCCACAGACCTGGTGTGTTGTGTTTCCTTCAACAACTGGGAAAGGCTAGGTATGGTAACTCATGTCTATAATCCCAACATGTAGGAGGCGGAGGAAGGAAGACCATGGATTTCAGACTAGCCTGGCCTCAGTCTGAGGGCCAGCTTGGCCTACACACCCAGCCCCGACCTTGTTTCAAAAACTACCAGATGTAAAAAGGAAAGGGGAGGGAGGAAGGGAGGAAGGAGAGAGGGAGGGAGGAAGAAAAGAAGGCCAGCCAAATATTAGTGCTTCACTCTGCACTGGGAAATACCACCCATTAGGTCCTACCCCACTGGCACAGTGAGTTTGTACAACTGCCAAACCAGGATCCAAGCCTCCCTCCCATCCCTGGCTGATTCCAACAACCCACGGGGAAATCCTGCCCCGAGAGGCCAGAATGAGACGTCTGCCGCTCTGAAACTTGGGAGAAAGGTCCCGGCCACCCTCTTCTTGGCTTTGGGGCTTCTGCAGAGTAACAACCACACGCCCGAGACTGAGAAGATACCGGAAGGCAGCCGACCACAGGAACTTGTTTTCTGTGCACGCGCCAGCACCCTACATTTCACCCCGGAGAGATGGGTGAGGAAGGAGGCAGAAAACCCTAAAGCAGGTACCAGCGCAATGCCGAGCACGCCTGTCCACACAGCCTGCCCAGCGTGAGCCAGAGGCTTCGCAGCCAGCACAAGCGGGAAGACGGGGCCGGGGAGGCCCCGCCCGGAGCCGACTGGAGAAGTTTGGAGCAGGTTGTGAAGTGAGTGAGACTGCGTGCGTGTGCTGCGGCGGGTGTGAGCAGCCTTGGAGAGGCTGGCACTCGCTTCTGAGGACTCCTGGTGGTGGCAGGCCCGCCCGCCCGCCATGGCG